>NC_091323.1:6436836-6605181 GCF_038502225.1 Cherax quadricarinatus | reverse complement strand
AGAAAAAAGAAATCCCACTGGGGATCTTCATTGACTTACGTAAAGCTTTCGACACAGTTGACCACGACTTGCTCCACATAAAATTGTCGCACTGTTGTATAAGAGGGCACTCCCTCAACTACCTAGTCATACCTCGGCAACAGAAGCCAATATGTGTACACAAATGGGGCAAACTTTTCCGCACAGCCAATTACAGTTGGTGTCCCACAGGGAAGTGTCCTAGGCCCTCTTCTCTTTCTCATATACATAAATGACCTACCAAATGCATTGCAACTACTCGAACCCACACTATTTGCAGATGACACTACATACGTCTACTCTCACCCGAGCCCAGTCATGCTAGCCAATACTGTAAATACCGAATTACAGAAAATATCAACCTGGATGAGGACCAACAAACTTACTCTAAACATTGACAAAACCTACAACATTCAGTTTGGTAACAGAGCTGCAGATGTCTCTTAACATAATGATAAATGGATTACCTATCACAAAACTCGGAGGGAAAATTCCTAGGAATCCACCTTGATAATACTCAAATTTCAAACACATATACAACAAATTTCCAAAAAAATTTCCAAGACCGTAGGCATACTATCGAAGATACTGTACTATGTTCCACAGTCAGCCCTCCTGGCCCTATATCACTCACTTATTTACCCCTATCTCACCTATGGAATTTGTGCATGGGGCTCAACAACAATAAACCATCTCAGACCACTAATCACCCAACAAAAGGCTGCAGTCAGAATAGCAAATTCCCACTACAGACAGCACACTCCACCAATGTTCAAAACACTAAACCTACTCACAATACAGAACATCCATGCTTATTACTGCACCTACTACATACATAGAACACTTAACTCTGACGTAAACCCTCCCCTCAAACATCTCCTTACCAACCTCAACAGAACACATGACCATAACACAAGACACAGATCACTCTTTGATGTTCCTCGTGTCCATTGCACGCTATGCAAAAACTCAATGCACATAAAAGGCCCTAAAATCGGGAATTCATTACCTGTGAATATAAAAGAAACAGTGTTTATAAATTCAAGTCTCTTCTCAAAAATCACTTACTCACCCACAACTAAATAAATACTGAATAATTGTATCTCATAAATTGTATCCCATATATGTGTCTCATTATTGTATCTCATAAATATTAGCTTGTGACCCAATCAAACTTTGTTACTATTTAACTTCATTACCTAACAGAATGCTCCATTCTACTGATTACACAGCAACACAGTAAATGACCATATGACCTGTATTTTTAATACTCATTTGTACTAAATTATATGTTTTACAATATTTTTTGTACCACTGAATATATCATTGCTTAGTTAATCTTAAGTTAACTTTAAGCCTGCCCCTAATGCTCTGCATACAAGGGGCTTTGGCATGCTGCACTTTAAAAATTGTATTCCTTGTACTTCTCTGTATCATGTTCAAATTAAATAAATACTGTTTGTACAGCAATGCATGCAACCATACGACCTGTTTTTGTAATATTCATTTGTGCTTGTTATCTGTTTACAATAATGTTTTACCACGGAATACTTCATTGCTTAGTTAATCTTAAGTTAATTTTAAGCCTGCCCGTAATGTTATGCATTCAAGTGGCTTTGGCATGCTGCATTTAACTGTATTCTTTTGTACTTCACTGTATCATGTTCAAATAAATAAATAAATAAATAAATAAATAAATAAATTTGCAAGGATACTGGGGAGCAGAATCAGAAAGGTGTTAGGTAAAGTAATTGATAGAGGACAATCATTGTCCTCTTCGCTTTCGGGCTGAGTGGACGCACTGCGCAAACAGCTCTTGCTTTCTCTGGTGCGCAACTTCCTGTTTTCACCAAGATGGCTGCCAGCTACCGCAGGAGGAGCAACACCGTGTGTGTTGACCTTGTTAAAGGGGCAATTTACCCTACGAATGCCTCTGTTTTATTACCAACGATTATACGGGACACGTTTGGCATTGAAGTTGAAGACTTACACGGAATAGCACTTAATGGATCATCACGAATCTTCATAAAGTTTTGCACAGTGGAGGCATATGAAAGGACGGTGACTCAGTACCAGGAGAAGAACATCACCGTATCATCTGGTCTGGAGGTACGCCTGCGGGATGCCTCAAAATACTACACCTGGGTGAAGATCCGCAACGTTCCTTTCGAGGCAGACGATGTAGATATCAGAGAGACATTTCAAAGATATGGTGAGGTGCATGATATAACTTTAGTTCGATGGACGGAGGGAATCTATGAAGGGTTGCCGGCTGGATCTTACACCGTCAAGATGTCTTTAAGAAGACCTATTCCATCGTATGTTGTCCTGGAGGATTTTAGGACACAGCTGTACGTGACCTACGCGGGACAACGAAAGACGTGTCGTCTGTGCGGCGCTTTTGACCACATGGCGGGCGGATGTGGTAGAGCAGCAGCGCCGCGGCCTTGGGAGCGGCAAGTAGCCACGGAGTCTCAGGCGGAACCTCTGCCGAAGAATTTGAGTGCAGCAGGCAAAGGTAATTGGGCGGACGAAGTGGAGGGCCTGTTAGAGAATTGTGTGACACTACCAGTGGCTTCGGATACTCCCCCGCAAACGGGCCCGGGAGTTGAGCAGCAGCCTGTGGGGGTGGGAGAGACCGGTGATCCACAGGAGTTATCTACGCCCCTACAGGAGATGATTCAGTCTTTCCTGGACGTGCCAGCGGAGGAGAACCCAGCGACAGACAGGAGAATTCTGACGGTTGAGAAGGACTTGATTGAGCAGATTCCAGAGCCTCTAGGGTCAGAGCCTGGCATGTTGCAGTTGCTACAGGTGGAAGCTGAGGTGCACAAGGGCAATGGAAATACTAATATGGAAATTGAGGGCACATCTAGAAAGAGGGCTGGAGGCTCGTCGGATGAGGAGGTTATAACACCAGCTCAGCGTACAGGGACGAAGACGTGGGCAGGAGTGATTAAGAAAGGGCGGGGTAGTGCACAGGGGGGTGAGGGGGTACAGGCGGGAAAGAGTGCACGAGAAAAGACAGAAGCAGCAAAAAGTGGAACAGACAGGACACAGAGACATAGAGGAAAGCCACCCTTTCTGAATCTTTAAGTGTCTAACAATAAACGTGAATGGCCTTAGAGCTGACGGTAAACGAGTATGGTTGGAGGATGTTTTGCGGCGTTTTAACATTGATGTGTGTTTTATTCAAGAACACAATTTCAAGTATGGCAGAGAGTTGAGGCTGAACGGTTTTAGGATGTATGTTGGTAGTTCAGGGAAATTAAAGGGTGGGGTGGCAGTGGCAGTGAGGGAGTCCAGCCCATTCCACATGCTCAAGTGGGAAGAGGGAGGGGAGGGGAGGGTGGTGAGGGTGGAAGGGATATGGGGCGAGATTAGAGTATGTTTTCTGGGGATATATATGCCGGCAGATAGTAACATACGGGTTAAGGTGAATTTTGTAAGGGAGGTTTTGCTTTTCTACATGCGGGGTTTACCAATGGTTTCTATAATAGGTGGGGATTGGAATTGTGTAATCAGGAATAAGGATGTGGAACCGAGAGGGGCAGGGTGTGTGCTTGGGGTATTGAGGGATTTGTTGAGGGATGCAGGGGTTTATGACATAGTCAGGGGCGATGGGTGGAAAGTAGAGCACACGTTTATGCGGAGGGTTATGCTGCCAGGTTGGATCGTATATATATAACTCGAGATATAACAGTAGAACGTGTAATGACGATAGATTTAGGTTTTTCGGACCATCGTGCCGTTTTGGCAGAGATGGCATGGGAAGGGATGGTTCGTAGGTATGTGGGTTATTGGAAAATGAATGTGAGGCTACTTCAGGGAGAGGGGGAGGGGTTGTTTTTTAGGGAATGGTGGAAGCAACTATGGGAGGCTCGCAACGAAGAGGAGGATGTCTTGGAATGGTGGGAGAAGCACGCTAAATTGCAGATTAGGGAGTATTACCAGCATAGAGGAAGGGATGAGGCGAGGTGGAGGTATGGTTTACAGAAATATTTAGAGGGGCAGCTAAATGATTGTTATGAAGGGGGAGGGGGGCTAGACATGGAGAAATAGAGGTTTTAAGGGGAAGATTGAGGGATATACAAAATTCTCGTTTTGATGCGATACGTGTGAGGGAAGGTTTAGAGGAGGTTCTATGGGGTGACAAACCGTCAGGATGTGTTTTGAGGAGATTTAGGAATAGGCAACAGATGACCACGATTATGGGATTAGAGGTGTGTAAAGGGGTGGGGGGATATAGGGTGGGGCAGGTACTTAGTACCACCGATGGAATGAGCAATTATGCTGATTATTGGTTTAGGGAGAATTTTAAGCAGAGGGAGGGAGGAGAGAGGGAGGGAGAAATTCTGGGAGAAGGAATTCGAGGTATTTTAGGGGAGGAGGAGAGTGCGGTAATAGAGGGTAGGATCAGTGAGGAGGTGGAGGAGGCGATAATGGGCTTGAGTAGGGGAAAAGCGCCGGGCATTGATGGAATTCCTAATGATTTCTATATTACACATTGGGATTGTATGAAGGAATGTCTGGTCCGGTTGTTTAACTGTATGAAGGAAAGGGGAGTGTTGGGGGAATCGCAGGGCATGGGGGTAGTAGTTTTGGTCTATAAGGGAGGGGGGGGAAGACCTTGGATGCTTTTAGGGCGATCTCCCTCATGTGTGCAGATTATAAAGTTTTTGCGAAGGTTTTAGGTAACCGTATGAAAAAGGTGCTTGACTGAGTCCTACATAGAGGACAGTGTGGGATTCCAGGTCGAAGTATGCGGGAGGGGCATGGAAGAATTAAGGATTTTTTGGAGGGTAGACAACGGGGGGGGATCTTGGGGATTGATTGGAAGCAGGCTTATGACAGTGTAGATAGACATATGTTGTGGTGTATTTTAAAAAAACAGGGTTTTGGTGATGAGATCGTGCGCTGGGCGACTACTTTGTATACGCCTGCAACAGTCAGGGTTCAGGTTAATGGGAAGTTAGGGTTGCCAGTGCAGATGGGGATGGGTTTGCAACAGGGTTGCCCCTTGTCTCAAATCCTCTTTGCATGCATGCAGGACCCTTTTTATAGGCTTATAGAGGAAGGAGTGTGGGAACAGGGAGAGGTGGGTCCTGGGAGATGTGGTATTGTGGGGTATGTGGATGACACCACAGTTTTGGTAGGAGGGGAAATAGGATTGGGGAATGTGGGACGTATAATAAGAGATTTTTGGTGGGGCGACAGGGATGAAGGTTAATGGAGCGAAGTCAAAGTTATTAGAAGTAGGCACGTGGGTGGGGGGGGGTTTGGGGGAACAGTATGGGTGGAACGTAGTGGATAGAATTAAGATATGTGGGGTTGTGTATATGGCGGACGCTGGGGAGGCACAGAGAATAAATTCCAAGGAAGTAGTGAGTAGAGCGATGGGTAGGATGCGCGGGTGGAGGGCTGGGGATGTAACATTGCAGCAGAGGGTGGTGGTAGTAAATACACTTGTGTACAGTAAAGTGTGGGGCGTGGCAGAAATATACCCCCTGAGGTCGTGTGATATTCAGGAACTGGAGAGGGTGGTTTTGAGGTATGTGTGGGGTTATGGGAAGCCATGGCTACGGAAGGAGGTGGTGATGATGGGCGTGCGGCAGGGTGGGCTGGGTCTTATACCTTTGGACACACGAGTGAAGGCAGTGTATGTGAAGCAGCGATACTTGAGTGTGAAGATATGGTGCGAAATTTGTTGGCAGTAAGGGAAGCAAAAAAAGTAAGGGTAAGTAGGCTTGGGAGGACAGGTAGGCAGGGTACAGTGATACAGGGAGTAGCTACATACCCAATGTATGATTGGAGGGGCATTTGGGAAGACTTTCGGAAGATCAGATTAAAGCCAAGGGTTCGTGAAGTGGTTTATAGATTCTTTATGGGAATTCTAGCTACAAGGTCAGTGCTATATAGAATGGGTTATGTAGGTGCTGGCACTTGTTTGCATTGTGAGGAAGAGGAGACGGCTTTTCATGCCATATATTTTTGTGAAACCTTGGGTTTTGTAAGAGCATGGTTAGCGAGAGTTCTGGGTATAGTGGCGGGAGGGGGAAGAAACATTTCGACTTTGAGGGCTTTGCATTTTGATGTGGGAGGGGTTTCCAAGGACATTCGGAGGGCAGTGATGTATGTAGTGGCAGATTTTTTGTATGTGTCTTGGTGCATGCGGGAGGTGGGGGGTGAATATAGGGTGCGGGCGCTTGCGGCGAGTGTGTATCGTACAGTATGCAGAAATAGGCTACTATATGGGAGGTTGTGGGTAAATAGTTTTCCCTTGGGTTATCGTAATCTGTCGGTAGGTGTAATGTTAGGGTTGGGTGCAGTTTAGAGCTGGATTGGGCTGGTTCTCCCTAAACTGGCATTCTTGTTCTTTTTTGAGATTAGTGGAGGATGGAAGGTGGAATAAAAGTGTGTGGTAGTGGAGCATATGGGTGTAAAGTCGTTAAGAATGTGGGGGGGGCGTAAGGGGGGGGGTGAACTGGTGACATTTGGTTAAGAGACAGGGGTTTATGACTTTCGACGTCAGGTACGAACTTGAGCATGGAAGGGAACGTGAGTTTGTGTTTTTTTAATACAGATAGCATGGGGTCAGGGGATGGCAGGGGGTGGCTTTCTGAAGTGTCTTTTGCCAGGTTGGTTTTGTTAATAAAAAAAAAAAAAAAAAAAAAAAAATTGGTAAAGCACTGCGTACCTTGTCATAAGGTTCGTAGGTTCGAGTCTCCTTCAGTCAGAGATCAGTGTTTGTATAAATATATATATATATACATATTGTTTTTTGTCTGTGTACGTGCAGTTACAATGTGGTGTGTTAAATTTTGTGTTTTGAATTACTTTGGAAGAGGTGTTTGGGACGTTTAAGCTTGCTAAGTAGGTAAAGAGTCCGATAGTATGGGCTGATTATTGCATATATGTAGGTCTAAGGTTTAGCTGCAAGTACTTCCTGTTATTGTTTTATTCAATGCCAGATTTAGGATTGTTATACACTTTCTCATGTCCATGAATGGCACAATTTAATTTCAGCAATGATGTACTATTGTGTTTCAAATAGGGAGATAAGGTTTTTATGTCCTGTAACTAGACAGTTTTGATACCTTATGTTAGGATTTTGTTAGTTGTATGTGTTGTATTTGCATATATAATGTTATGTCTTTTACTTGCGGGTGTTTCCTGCCCAGTGTTTATGTGGGGAGTTTCATTGTGATATGTACCAATGTAATGTTTATTGTAGGCTTTGGTTTGCCTAATGTTTAAATTAATGTTCTGCATAATTTTAATTTTTGTATGTTAAATAATATTTACTGTGCACTTTGTGCAAGGGCTCTAATTGTACAGAGTTGTGGGGGATTTATGTGGGCACAGACATAAATTTTGAGTTTTTGTTTTTGCTACTATTTTTGTTCGGTGCTGGAGCTCTCTCGCTCTTTATTCTGTTAAGAGTTTCCTGCTATTTGCGGGAAGTATTATGTGGTATGTCTTTGCAATTTTATTGTAGGGTTAGGTTAGCCTTTTGTTTAATTATTGTAATGTATAATTTTATCCTTCGTATGGTGCATCATATCATCTGTGTACTTTGTGCAAGGGGGTCTTACTGTACTGTATAACAGGCATGATTTGTAGGTTTAGACTTTGTTAATGTTTTTTCTGAGCAGGTGTTATCCTGTTCTTATCATTGTTCGGTGAAGGTATATCCTTTAATACAATATGAATGTAACACTTAGGGCATGCTTTGGGGTTGATGGTAGGTCATTGTATTTGCAAATGGTTAATTATTGTGTTCTTTTATTTATTTATATCTTGTACTGTGTCCTTTTAAATAAAAATATAAAAAAAAAAAAAGATAGAGGACAATATGGAACACTGGGTAGGTCAATGTATAAAGGGCATGGAGCTATTAGGAGTTTTATAGAGAAGTGGGGGGAGTTAGGGGGTGGGGGTGTTTTGGCATTGGATTGGAGAGTGGCTTACGATAGTGTAGAGAGGGACGCATTATGGAATTTCATGCCTTGGTTGGGTTTCGGGAGGGAAATTATTTCTTGGGTGAAAACTTAGTATCGGGGTACAGTTATGAGAGTACAGGATAATGGAAGACTGGGTGTTAGCATACAGATGGGAAGGGGTTTGCGACAGGGATGCCCTCTGTCGCAAGTATTGTTTGTATGTCTTAAGGAACCCTTTTATGAGGCGGTTAGGTGGAGTATAGCGGGAGGGGAGGTTGGTACTGAAAGAGAGGGTGGAGCAGGTATAGTGGGTTATGTGGATGATACGACGGTTTTGGTGAGGGATGAGAGGGATTTACATAAGGTAGGTAGGGTGGTAGATGTGTTTGGTGAGGCTACGGGGATGAAAATTAATGTGGTAGTCCAAGTATATGGATCTAGGGGACAGCGTACATAATGGTGGGACTGTAGAGGGCGGGTGAAGTGTGGTGGATCAGGTATTGATATGTGGGATTGTGTACGTGAAGAATGATAGGGATGCACAAGAGGCAAATTCGAGGTGCACCGTGGATGGGGTTTTGAAAAGATTGGGCGGGCAGCACAGCTAACGTTGCATCAGAGGGTTAGTCACGAATGTCTTGTTGTATAGCAAGTTATGGCACGTGGTGGCAATATATCCGTTGAGACGGTGTGAGGTGCAACGGTTGCAACATGGGGTTTTCAGCTTTATATGGGGATCAGGTTGTGACTGGCTAAGTAGAGGGGTGGTGTCGCTTCCCGTTATCCAGGGGGGGCTGGGGCTTATACCTCTTGAAAAGCGTATGTTGAATGTATTTTTCAAATGGGGTTATTTGAGGGAGGGGGGCGAGGGGGGTCTTGAAAGACTGTGCAAGGATATGCAACGGTGGTGGAGGTGTAGGGATTTAGCTTTAGGGGAGGCTATGTTGCGAGTTTTACTGGCGGTGAGGGATCCGGATCGCCTTAAATTGAGGGTTCTTGAGAGGGTGGGGGGTGGATCTGTGGTGGCAGCAGTTGAGGGGGCATATCCTGTGTATGCATGGGGGAATATATGGAAATGTTTTCAGCATTTGTGGGTAAAACCAGGTATTAGGAAGGTTATGTTTAGGATTTTACATGGGATTTTGTCATCTGGGGTTGTTATTTAATAGGAGACTAAGGGAGGGAGGGGAGTGCAAAGCGTGTGGATGTCCGGAAACTACTTTTCATGCTGTGTACTTTTGTAATTGTTTAGAAGATGTGAGGGTATGGTTAAGTAGGGTGGTTAGGTTAGTGGGTGGGGAAGGGTTACAGGTGTTGCAGGTGTTAAGTTTAGATATAGGTGGGAGGAGTCAGATGGTGGTGAATGCGGTTGCGTATGTGGTTACTGATTTTATTTATACATCTTGGGCCATGAGGGAGGTGGGTGTGGATGAAAGAATAAAAGTGTTAGGGGCTACAATATATCGAACTAAGTGTCGCAATAGAGATCTTTATGGGGGAAGATGGGAGACAGCATTTACTGAGGGTTATCGTAGATTTCGGTTGAAGGATTTAAGAGATTTAAGTTTAAAGTAAGGGGTAGCGGCGGGCTAGTTTCTTTAGTGTGGAAGTGTGGTTGGATGTTAGCGAGTGAGGTATGTTTTTGTAAGAAACAAATATGCTTTGTTTGTGGTGTGTGTGGTGGTATGACACATGTTTTTCACATTGTTTTTAGACGGTTTTGGATAAAATGTGTACTTAGTGTTTTGTTGCACTACATTATTGTGTGTCTATAAGGTGTGTGCGAGGGTACATCATACAGTTTTTGTGTTTGGGAATGATTGCACGTTCTTGTGGAAGTGTATTCAAAGGTGCTATACACAGAAAGTATAATCTAGTGTTCCCACGGCATGACATATGTATGTTGGTATGCGGTGACTCAAAGTTTGGGATAACCCTTTTTGTAGGACGCAGACTGAATGGCACAAGATTTGTTTATCGAGTGGGCGGCAAGTGTATTTAGTTGCATTGTGCAACGCGGTAATATATCCATATATTGCGAGATTGTATTATGGTACATATGGCCTTGCATATATTGTTTCAGAGGCCTGGTTAAGACTGTAGGTTACAGGTTGTGAGACAATGTATGTGAAGGGAAGTTCGATATATGAAGTACATGCTTGTAGTATGTTTACTCTTTGTATTTTTTTCTTTTTTAATTTAAGTATTTCGTATGGCATTATAAAAATGTATTAATTTGTGTACATACCTATTTTGATACATATTATATAAATATGTTTACTTACTGGTACTGAGTACTCAGCAATACATGATGTGTTTTTCTTGTAATCACGTAAATTACCTGTTTTTAAGTCAGTGTTTCTTTGCAACATTATCAATGTTAAGGTTGAGACATCATAGTTGGCAGGTAAATGATATGTGAAATTAGATCAGGTAATATCCATTGTCTGTAGTAGGTTGTTAGGTTGTAAATAGTGGTGTGGTTGGATAACCACAGGGGGGGGGGCAATATGTCTGTGTGTAATATGTTCAGTGCAATGATTTGCACGGTCTGTAGTGGTCGATTACATTATCAATGTGGGAAGAAAATGGATGTATCTGAGGGTACAGATTATGTACCATTTCGAGGGATCTGTAGATAAGTGTTGTTCATATTAGTTATTCTGTTGGGTAGCTCCAACAGGTTTGATTCAAGTGATAGGATGAGGAAACAGAGACGGGGGGGGGGAGGGGTTGTACCCACACGGAGTTATAAGTGTGGTGTGTAATGTTAGCTGTAGGTAGGATTGTGTTAATGTTATAGCCCTACATGAGTTTTATATATTATATTTTTGTATGTCATGTTTTAAATAAAATATAAAAAAAAATTTACTTTATTGCCCAATTTTATTGTAAACTTTTTATTATTGCCCAATTTTATTTTATACTTTATTACCCAATATTATCAACTGATCCCACGCAAGTCACCACGATTATAAAGTCAATTAAAAATAAATCAGGGAATCTGTCTCACATCCCACCATTATATTGTACAAGCGAGTGGCCCATGTCCTCTCGCAGGCTATTACATTACTTTTTAACAAGTCACTAGAAACTAGCACTTTCCCGACACTACTCAAGACAGCAAGGGTTACACCAATACATAAAGGTGGTGACCTTACAGCTGAAAACAACTATAGGTCAATATCAAACTTACCATTGCTATCCAAAATCTTCGAGAAACTCGTGCACAGGGGACTATATTCATTTATAACGGCACAAAACATACTCAACCCCTGCCAATTTGGCTTCAGAAAAAATAAAAGCACTAATGATGCAATTGTTAAAATGCTAGATCTGCTTTACACAGCATTGGAAAATTAGGAATATCCGCTAGGACTTTTTATTGACCTAAGAAAAACTTTTGACACAGTAGACCACGGCATCCTACTCCACAAACTTGACCATTATGGTGTAAGAGGCCATGCACTTGCATATTTCAAATCCTACCTTACTAACAGGTATCGGTATGTCACAATTAAAGACACAGACTTATCGACACGGCCACTTGATACTGGGGTGCCCTTGGTCTCCTGCTCTCCCTCATATACATCAATGAACTGCCCAACGTATCCCAACACCTGAAACCTGACAACACGACATATGTCATCTCCCACCCAAATCTTGCTACCCTCAACACCATTGTTAACGAGGAGCTGCTCAAAATATCTACTTGGATGACAGCCAATAAACTTACACTTAACGCTGACAAAACCTACTACATTATGTATGGTAACAGATCAGGTGTTGGACAACTTAACATTAAGACCGACAACACTCTAATTGCCAGACATAATGAGGGGAAATTCCTAGGCCTATACCTCTACAACAACCTGAATTTCAGCACCCATATCCAACACAACAAAAAAGTATCCAAAACGGTTGGGATCCTCTCCAAGATACGATACTACGTGCTGCGATCTGTTCTTCTCACACTATACCATTCACTCAATTATCCATACCTCACCTATGCTATTTGTGCTTGGGGATCAACTGCAGCAACACACTTAAAGCCAATAATAACCCATCAAAAAGCCGAAGTAAGAATAATCACGCAATCCCATCCCAGGCAACACCCCTCCCTATGTTCATAGATCTAAACTTACTGTTCAGAACATCCACACATACTACTGTGCAATCTACATTTACAGGACCTTAAATTCCAATATTAACCCTGACCTAAAATGCTTTCTTGATAGTTGTGACAGGACCCATAGGCATAACACCAGACACAAACATCTCTACACATTTCCCGTGTCCGACTAAACCTTTAGAAAAATTCAATGTACGTCAAAGGGCCTAAAATCTGGAACACCCTACCTGAAAACTCTATAACTACAGACACATTCATCACTTTCAGAACTACTGTTAGAAAACATCTTATCTCCCTGATACACCCCGTCAGCTAACTTTTTTTTTTTATATATTTTATTTAAAACATTATAAATTACAAGGTAGTATAAAATATTAAATAACACCACAGTACAGGATCTGGACAAGATTACTAAGAATCATATCACAAGTGCAAGAGAAAAATTTTTTGAAAGCCCAATACAAAAGAGGAATGTGTAACAAACACGTAAAATCCATACACACCATTCACTGACACACATTATACAAAATGATAAAATATCTGACACACACACAAAACTGTTGGAGTGGGGACCCCCCCCCCATGAAAACCCATCTATAAATACACCCACATCATCCACACACGTATTGATCACAGCAGTGATCAAACATTAATTTATGTAACTCTATATATACATGCAACTGTTTATGAGATTTTACTTAAGAACAAAATCTGGTAATTATCCGTCAACATTACTCTATAACAAAATAAGCATTACACAAAATTACATAAGCGTATAAAGCATCAACAACTGCAAGATGTTTACAGCATACGTTGCCTCAGCAACTAAACTTAATACCATTACAAAAGTGATTGAAAACAAACTATGTAAAAACAAATATGAAAGCCATCTAAGAGGAAATAAATTCCCTACAAAATTACAATAAATACTACAAAAATACATACCAGAAAAATTATCCTTGCAAAAACTGGTAGACCAACATGGACAGTGACTTCTATAACTCCCTTTTAATCACAAGGCCCTAATTTATACAAATCTTGGGCTTATCAAAACCTTTCACACAAAACTTACATGTCAACACAGCACCACGCAGTACATACCTTCCCGACCCTCACATTGTTTTGCAAAGACTTTACCTCATACACTCCCCCTCCGAAAAACTAAAGTCAACCCGCTTATAAAGGAAACCAGTCCTTTACATATAATTAGCTCGCCAAATGAATGAGACCATTGACCATAATTTTGCAGTAGGTCTCCAGAAAACATGCCCTCCACTGTCCCCCGTAAATAAGTTTGTTCCTGCAAACCGTTCTATATATGCCCGCCGCAATTGCCCTAATTCGAATTCTCCCCTCCCCCCCGTGTCAATCATCCCCCAGGAAATATACAGAAAATCCACCACTACATACGTAATCGCCCTTTTCACTTCTCTTGAGACCCTGCGTACTTGTAATGTTAAGGCTCGCAGGGTCTCTACATTACCCCCACCCAAAAACCTAAAAACCTTCGCTAACCACACCCTTACCTCCCTCAACTCTTCACAGAAATAAACCGCATGAAAAGCTGTTTCCTGTTCTCCACAGTGATCGCAGGTCTGTTCCCTCACCAATCCCATTGAACACAACACAGCTTTCGATGCTAATATCCCCATCATAAATCTATATACAAACTCCTGTACTCTCAGCATTAACTTAAGCTTTCGAAAGTCATTCCATATCATCCCCCAATCATACAAGGGATAAACCGATACCCCCTGTATGATTTCCAGCCTCCTGCTCATCATCACCAAACGCCCCACCCTAAGTTTTTCCACCTCCCTAATCAATAACAATAACCTCAGCATATCCTCGCATTCAATTAATTCTTTTCTGCTCCACCATCTCCACACATCCTCCATCACTTTCCCCACTCTAACCCCTCTTTCCCCCCCCCTCCCTAACGAACCTCTGTTTCACATATAGGGCCTTTACTCTCGGCCCCAACGCTAAAAGGCCTACTCCTCCACTGTGTACAGTATATTCGACATCACCACCTCCTTGCTTAGCCATGCCCTCCTGAAACCCCAAACATAACGTAATGCCCTCCTCTGAATCTCATGTACGTCTTGAGTCTGCAGTGGATACACGACAGCCATACTCCACACTTTACTATAAACTAATGAATTTACGATTATCGCCTGCTGTTGTAAGGTGACGTCCCCCACCTGTAAACTCCTTAACCTTTTTACTGCCTTCTCCACCACCACCTCCGAATTCACCTGCCTAGCCTCCCGCACATCTGTCATGTATGTAACTCCACAAATTTTTAGCCTAGCCACCACTTCCCACCCAAACTCCAACCCCAAGCCCCCATCCCCCACCCAGGCACCCACCTCCAACAAATTTGATTTTGCTCTGTTCACCCGCATTCCATATGCCCTCCCGATAAGCTCCAACACACTTTCCACCATACGCAATCCCTCCACTCCGGCTATCAGAACAGTGGTATTGTCCACATACCCCACCACATCTATACACCCATCCTTCTCCCCATTTAAAATCCCCCTCCCCTCAACGAGCCCATAAAATGGATGCTGCATACACGCAAACAATATTTGAGACAGAGGACACCCCTGTCTCAACCCCCTCTCCATCCTTACAGGCCTTCCCAACCTGCCATTAATTTGTACCCGCACCATTGCAGATGAATACATTGTATCAACCCACCTCACCACTCCCATACCAAAACCGAGATGCAACAAACTAGCCCTCAGAAAAATATATCTACATTAAATCTCCTTAAAAACCATTCCACCCACACTCTTTTAACCTCAGCTCTCAGGCCATTAACATTGATCGTTACAACCTTGAATTGTGACAGTAAAGGCGGCTTGCCCCGCCGCCTTGGAATGGCACCCGCATGACCTGGCTGCTGAATAGAGCCCCGTTTGTCACCCTGTCTGTCCAGTCCCCCAACTCCCCCCCTCCTTGTCCTTTGAACCTTTCAGTACTTCAGTACCGCTACACCCACTCTCCGGGAGGTCCAACCTGGGCCTCCAAGACTTCTTCCCAGGTCTCTCCCCGGGCGTTAAGACGTCATCCATATCAGACGTCCCAGCTGTTCTCTTGCATGATCCTCCATCTCCACATGTAACCTCTTCTGTGCACGCTCTGTGCACCTCAGCCACTACCGTGTGCTTCTTCCCCTCATTGCACATGGCCTTCCCACGTCCCGATGAGTCTGTAGTCTCCTCCAATGAGCGTCCACGCTGCTCATCATTCAGACTCCCTCCACCTCACTCAGGAAGGTATTCGAAACCTCATCCAGCATTCCATCCTGTTGCATTACAGGCTCACCGTCATTGCTCGTCATCGTCGTCTGCTCAGGCCCCGTCCCCACAGGCAATGTAGCACATGAGTCCATCTCCACCTCTGCTTTTTCCACTTCCTCACTCCAACTGCACGATGCCTGCCTTTCGGCCGCATCTGTCTCCGGCATCACAGGACCCAACTGCTGATCCACCGGTGTTGGCATCTGTTCCCTCCGTCCTGGTTTCCTATGGCATTGGGCTGCCATATGGTCAAATGATCCGCACACCCTACATGTCCTTCTCTGTCCCGCATAGTATACGTATACCTGCATTCGGAACTCTTCCAATAAAACATACGAAGGTATTGATTGCCGTAACATCATCTTCAGATTGAAGGATCCCTCGGGCAGTCCCACATAAGGCCCATCCTTCCACACTCCCAATTCCGCCGCATGAATCTTGCCATAACGACGGAATACCGCTACCACATTATACTCTGTAGCTTCAAAGGGCACATTCCTGACTTTTACATATGTCACATAGCTGGATAGATCATGTAGACATACCTCCACTGCTGTATTCACGGCCATCCTCTTCTCGTGGTACATGTCAACTATGCTCGAGTAAAATCCAGCATTTATGAATTTGATGAAAATCCTCCTAACTCCGTTAATAGCCACACTATAAAGCTCTTCATTGGGTATGCCATACACATCACGAATAATCGTTGGGAGTAGCACCTGCATTGTAGAACTGCTTAGGGTACCACGTACCAGTTCCACACAGACAGTATTTACACGTCGACCATGTCTATCCGCCATTTTGATTGCTCAAAACAGGAAAACTGCGCTGAAAATCAACTGAATCAGGAGCGTCTGCACAGCACATCCACACGGCCCGGGAGCGATGAGGACAATGTCCTCAGCTAACTACATGAAAACCACCTGGTGGTTCACACTTACACACACACCCAATTGACTATAAACACAGAAATACGAATCTTAAAATAATGAATCTTAACTAGTCATAAATTTGCCTCTGATACTCCAATATAGAAACTATGTATTGTACCAAAACAAAATCATTCACATTGCTAAATTAGCAAACTGTAATGTAGGTACTTAGCCCAGTGGTAGTCAGTGGGATGTAGGTACATCCCACTGACACAGCTAACAAGATGTGTACGAATGGTATACAATACCGACAAAATGAGATTAAGACACATGTTGCACATGTGTCTTAATCTCATTTTGTCGGTATTGTATACCATTCGTACACAACTTGTCAGACACTGCAACATCATGGAATCTTAATTCTGAGGACATGTACATAACCTTCACGACTACGACAACTACTACTACAACTAACCCATCTCTTTGGGAAGGACCTACTTCCACTAGGGAATCCCGCCTACCAGTGAATATGCCCTCGTCTGCTACACCTGACGTTACTATATAAGCGCCAGGATCCTTTCTTCTGCTTCAGAATCTCCACGACTATGGTGCTCTTCGCACCTACTCCTAGGTTGAGGGACTGATTACCTCATCTTCTGTACATAGTTCTACTGTCTTCAAGTTATGTCTTAGAATTTGTATTGATAAAGCCACTGGATGGCGAAACGTCTACAATAAAGATACCCAGATGTTGCACATGTGTCTTAATCTCAGCTAACAAGATAAACGACTTCTTCTCAACCAATCTCGCCAATAAAATCCCACATACTAATGCCCATGCCGGGGACTACCTAGATGGGAATTTCCCAAATTCCTTCTATCTTGCACCAACTGAGCCCTCGGAAGTCACCGAGATTATAAAGTCACTTAAAAACAACTCAGGGAATCTGTCTAATGCCCCACCATTACTGTACAAGCGAGCGGCCCGTATCCTTTCGCATGCTATTTCATTACTTTTTAACAAGTCACTAGAAGCTAGCACCTTCCCGAAACTACTCAAGATGGCAAGGGTTACACCAATACGCCCCTCAGGGAAGGTTCCTTGATGTTGGTGAGGGGCTCTTGATTTAGGGAATTGGATCTGTGCTCCAGTTCCCCGAATTAAGCCTGAATGACTTCCACATCCTCCCCCCAGGCGCTGTGTAATCCTCCGGGTTTAGCGCTTCCCCCTTGATTATAATAATAATAATACACCAATACATAAAGGTGGTGACCCTACAGACTTAAACAACTATAGGCCAATATCAAACTTACCATTGCTATCCAAAATCTTTGAGAAACTCGTGCACAGGAGACTATATTCATTTATAACAGCACAAAACATACTCAACCCCTGCCAATTTGGATTTAGGAAAAATAAAAGCACTAATGATGCAATCATAAAAATGCTAGATCTGCTTTACACAGCATTGGAAAATAAGGAATATCCACTAGGAATTTTTATTGACCTAAGAAAAGCTTTTGACACAGTAGACCACGACATCCTACTCCACAAACTTGACCATTACGGTATAAAAGGCCATGCGCTTGCTTATTTCAAATCTTACCTTACTAATAGGTATCAGTATGTTACCATTAAAGACACAGCATCAACAACACGGCCACTTGATACTGGAGTTCCGCAGGGAAGTGTCCTTGGTCCCCTGCTCTTCCTCATATACATCAATGATCTTCCAAACGTATCCAAACACCTGAAACCCATTCTCTTTGCTGACGACACGACTTATGTCATCTCACCCTAATCTTGCCACCCTCAACACCATTGTTAATGAGGAGCTGATCAAAATATCGACTTGGATGACAGCCAATAAACTTACGCTTAACACTGACAAAACCTACTATATTATGTTTGGTAGCAGAGCAGGAGATGCACAAATTAACATTAAGATCGACAACACTCTAATTACCAGACATAATGAGGGCAAATTCCTAGGCCTATACCTTGACAACAACCTGAATTTCAGCACCCATATCCAACACATAACCAAAATTATCCAAAACAGTTGGGATCCTCTCCAAGATACGATACTACGTGCCGCAAAATGCCCTTCTCACACTATACCACTCATTTATCCATTTATTTATTTATTTATTTATTTATTAACAATTTGAGCATACATACAGAGGTACAAAAAAATACAGATAAGAGCAGCATGCCAAAGCCACTTATACTATGCATAGCATTTCGGGCTGGCTTAAAAGTAACTAAGCAATGATGAAATCAGTGATAATACATTATTGTAAACAGATAACTATAAAGCACAAATGAGTATTACAAAGACAGGTCATATGGTTGCATGCATTGTTGTACATTCAGTCGTATGGAGTATTCTGTTAGGTAGTGTATTTAAAAAAATAATAAAGTTAGATTGGGTTTTAGGTTTAACATTTATGTGATATAATTGTGAGAAACATTTAAGATATACAATTTATAAGGTTCAGTTATTCAGTATTTATTTGGTTTTGGGTGAGTAAGTGATCTTTGAGAAGAGACTTGAATTTATAAACAGGTAGTGTTTCTTTTATATTTACAGGTAATGAATTCCAGATTTTAGGGCCTTTTATGTGCATTGAGTTTTTGCATAGTGTGAGATGGACACGAGGAACATCAAAGAGTGATCTGTGCCTTGTGTTATGGTCATGTGTTCTGTTGAGGTTGGCAAGGAGATGTTTGAGGGGAGGGTTAATATCAGAGTTAAGTGTTCTATGTATGTAATAGGTGCAGTAATAAGTATGGATGTTTTGTATGGTGAGTAGGTTTAGTGTATTGAATATTGGTGGAGTGTGCTGCCTGTAGTGAGAATTTGTTATCATTCTAACTGCAGCCTTTTGTTGGGTAATTAGTGGTCTGAGATGGTTAGTTGTTGTTGAGCCCCATGCACAAATTCCATAGGTGAGATAGGGGTAAATAAGAGAGTGATATAGGGCCAGGAGGGCTTGGGAATCAACTGCAGCAACACACCTAAAGCCAATAATAACCCAACAAAAAGCTACAGTAAGAATAACCACTAAATCCCATCCCTGGCAACACCCCCCCCCCCACTCTTCATAGATCTAAACTTACTCTCTGTTCAGTACATCCACACTTACTACTGTGCAATCTACATCTACAGGACCTTAAACTCCAATGTCAACCTTGACCTAAAACGCTTTCTTGATAGTTGTGACAGAACCCACAGGCATAACACCAGACACAAACATCTCTACGACATTCCCCATGTCCGACTAAACCTTTACAAAAATTCAATGTATGTCAAAGGATCTAAAATCTGGAACACCCTACCTAAGAACTCTAGAACTGCAGACACATTCATCACCTTCAAAACTACCATTAGAAAACATCTTATCTCCCTGATAAACCCCATCAACTAACTACACGAATACCACCTGGTGGTTCACACTTACACTCACTCACCCATTTGACCTTAAACAGAAATATTAATCTCAATCTTAAAATAATGAATCCTATGATACTCCAATACTGAAACTATGTACTGTGCCAAAACAAAAGCATTCACATTGCTAAACTCACAAACTAGTATTTAGTCACTTAGCCATAATACCAACTTACCTCATAATTTGTAATATTTTAAAATAAAGAATTAAACTAAGTCTGCCCGAAATGCCTAGCCATGCTAGGCGTTCTAGTGGTACACTCTGTAATCATTATTTAACTACATGTAAACCACACAACAACCAAATTCTGTAAATTCAACATTGTAATCTTTACAGAGAATAAACTTTGAATTTGAATTTGAAATTTGAATAATACCAACTTTCTTCATAATCTGAAATAATTTAGAGTTATGAATTAATCCTAGTCTGCCCGATATGCCTAGCAATGCTAGGTGTGATAGTGGCTTTCTCATCAAGCCTAAAAGACTTAAAGGAAAATCCCAAATTATTGCCAGTTGGGTGGGTCCTGTGCCCCTCCCCTGGAATATCTGGGTGCATGGTTTACGTTTCCTAAACATCGAAGTGTACCTACCCCCTAAACGTAGGTGTTACAAATGCCAGCACTATGGCCATGTTGCAGTAGACTGTGGAATACTACATTCTTGGTGTGGTAAGTGTGCTGGGAAACATTCCACTAGAGAATGCACAGTAGGCCCTGACAGCCAAAAATTTAAGTGTATTAACTGTTTACCTGGAGTTTACCTGGAGAGAGTTCCGGGGGTCAACGCCCCCGCGGCCCGGTCTGTGACCAGGCCTCCTGGTGGATCAGAGCCTGATCAACCAGGCTGTTGCTGCTGGCTGCACGCAAACCAACGTACGAGCCACAGCCCGGCTGATCCGGAACTGACTTTAGGTGCTTGTCCAGTGCTAGCTTGAAGACTGCCAGGGGTCTGTTGGTAATCCCCCTTATGTGTGCTGGGAGGCAGTTGAACAGTCTCGGGCCCCTGACACTTATTGTATGGTCTCTTAACGTGCTAGTGACACCCCTGCTTTTCATTGGGGGGATGGTGCATCGTCTGCCAAGTCTTTTGCTTTCGTAGTGAGTGATTTTCGTGTGCAAGTTCGGTACTAGTCCCTCTAGGATTTTCCAGATGTATATAATCATGTATCTCTCCCTCCTGCGTTCCAGGGAATACAGGTTTAGGAACCTCAAGCGCTCCCAATAATTGAGGTGTTTTATCTCAGTTATGCGCGCCGTGAAAGTTCTCTGTACATTTTCTAGGTCGGCAATTTCACCTGCCTTGAAAGGTGCTGTTAGTGTGCAGCAATATTCCAGCCTAGATAGAACAAGTGACCTGAAGAGTGTCATCATGGGCTTGGCCTCCCTAGTTTTGAAGGTTCTCATTATCCATCCTGTCATTTTTCTAGCAGATGCGATTGATACAATGTTATGGTCCTTGAAGGTGAGATCCTCCGACATGATCACTCCCAGGTCTTTGACGTTGGTGTTTCGCTCTATTTTGTGGCCAGAATTTGTTTTGTACTCTGATGAAGATTTAATTTCCTCATGTTTACCATATCTGAGTAATTGAAATTTCTCATCGCTGAACTTCATATTGTTTTCTGCAGCCCACTGAAAGATTTGGTTGATTTCCGCCTGGAGCTTTGCAGTGTCTGCAATGGAAGACACTGTCATGCAGATTCGGGTGTCATCTGCAAAGGAAGACACGGTGCTGTGGCTGACATCCTTGTCTATGTCGGATATGAGGATGAGGAACAAGATGGGAGCGAGTACTGTGCTTTGTGGAACAGAGCTTTTCACCGTAGCTGCCTCGGACTTTACTCTGTTGACGACTACTCTCTGTGTTCTGTTAGTGAGGAAATTATAGATCCATCGACCGACTTTTCCTGTTATTCCTTTAGCACGCATTTTGTGCGCTATTACGCCATGGTCACACTTGTCGAAGGCTTTTGCAAAGTCTGTATATATTACACCTGCATTCTTTTTGTCTTCTAGTGCATTTAGGACCTTGTCGTAGTGATCCAATAGTTGAGACAGACAGGAGCGACCTGTTCTAAACCCATGTTGCCCTGGGTTGTGTAACTGATGGGTTTCTAGATGGGTGGTGATCTTGCTTCTTAGGACCCTTTCAAAGATTTTTATGATATGGGATGTTAGTGCTATTGGTCTGTAGTTCTTTGCTGTTGCTTTACTGCCCCCTTTGTGGAGTGGGGCTATGTCTGTTGTTTTTAGTAACTGTGGGACGATCCCCGTGTCCATGCTCCCTCTCCATAGGATGGAAAAGGCTCGTGATAGGGGCTTCTTGCAGTTCTTGATGAACACAGAGTTCCATGAGTCTGGCCCTGGGGCAGAGTGCATGGGCATGTCATTTATTGCCTGTTCGAAGTCATTTGGCGTCAGGATAACATCGGATAGGCTTGTGTTAATCAAATTTTGTGGCTCTCTCATAAAAAATTCATTTTGATCTTCGACTCTCAGTCTGGTTAGCGGCTTGCTAAAAACTGAGTCATATTGGGACTTGAGTAGCTCACTCATTTCCTTGCTGTCATCTGTGTAGGACCCATCTTGTTTAAGTAGGGGCCCAATACTGGACGTTGTTCTCGATTTTGATTTGGCATAGGAGAAGAAATACTTTGGTTTTTTTCGATTTCATTTATGGCTTTTAGTTCTTCCCGCGATTCCTGACTCCTAAAGGATTCTTTTAGCTTAAGTTCGATGCTTGCTATTTCTCTGACCAGTGTCTCCCTACGCATTTCAGATATATTGACCTCTTTTAGCCGCTCTGTTATTCTTTTCCGTCGCCTGTAAAGGGAGCGCCTGTCTCTTTCTGTTTTACATCTACTCCTCCTTTTTCTTAGAGGAATAAGCCTTGTGCATACATCGAGTGCCACCGAGTTAATCTGTTCTAGGCATAAGTTGGGGTCTGTGTTGCTTAGTATATCTTCCCAGCTTATATCGGTTAGGACTTGGTTTACTTGGTCCCAGTTTATGTTTTTGTTATTGAAGTTGAATTTGGTGAATGCTCCCTCGTGACTAATCTCATTATGTAAAGAAGTTGGGGTTACAGTTTCCCACAAGGACTGCAGTCAGAACCCAAACAACCTTCGATGTAAACCTGATAACAGTCCTTTAATGGTAACTGAGGATGGAGCCATCCAGTCTACCACAGCCAGATCTGAGACTGAACCTCTGCAAAGTGTGCAAGAACCCCACCTCACTGCAAAGGATTCTGGTGATACCAGAATGCCATCACACACACCAGCTGTGGAGGAGCTAGCCATCCCTGCTAGCACATGTGGAACTACTGGTCTGCCACTACTGATACCTATGGCTACACCTGAATATGGGGATGAGTTTGTCATTTCTCCCAATACACACAACTACAACAGTCAGACGGACACCACACAGGTAACCTCCCTGGAAATTGGAGATGAGTCAGATGCACAGGACCTACCTGCAATGAATGATGAAACAGAGAACACTAATGTAACCATGGTACCTGTTAAGGTGATAGGTGTTAAAGAAAGCACTAACCCACAAGTGCCATCCTCCGGAGAGGCATTGGATTCGCCTGACCTTCCTCATATTATAACAAATTTCCAGAAAAAAATTGAGCATCTTGAACAGATCCTGACAAGTTTAATAAATATATGTAATCAGGATGATGCTCTTGAGCATGGTGATGATGTCAAAAGTGCAACAATCTCCGTTCAGCTTCCAGCAATTTGTGAGAAAGAAGCCCATAACTCTTGCCTTCAAGACTTGCCTTTTAACTGGCTGCCAAAATGCCGAAAAATGCTTAAAAATAAAGGTCCTGAAGATAAAGACGTACAAACTATGCTATTTGCTCTTAAGTGTCTGCACACTGTAGTCAAAGCATAATAGTTTTATCATCTTATGAGCAAGAGATTGTAATAACTCACTACAATGGATACATTACAAATCTTTTCATGGAACATTGCTTCCATCAGGAAGCGGTTGCCTGACTTACATCATATTAGTGCAACCAAGAATATTGATGTCATCTGTTTGCAGGAATGTAGATTGAAAGATGGAGCACCTCCACCAAACTTGCCTGGATATGCAGCTTATAACCTAAGGTCAACCAACTGTTGTGTGATGTATGTCAGAAAGAACTTGCCACATTCACTCCTTTCCTTGCAGAGTCGAGTTAACATGCAGTATAATGGTGTCAAAGTATATGCAGGCGATTTTTCCATAAACATTTTTAATCTCTATGCCCCAGCGAACCAGCTTCGACCTGATGCTTTATCAGATCGCATCAATAGTGAACCTACCATCATTCTTGGAGATTTTAATGCCAGACATAAGAATATTGGTGGGTCTATAACAAACACCAATGGAACTAAACTAGTGAGATTGCTAAATGAGCATGATAATGTTCGAATTGTGGGCACTACTGAGCCTACTCACATATATGGTGGCATACTAGATCTGTGTCTTGGATTTAATACATCATATACGATGCATGACTCTGTCATAGTTGATGATCTTCTATCTGATCACTTCCCAAGACTAACAACTGTCAATCTTGATCACATCTCCAGCAATCAAGGAGCTAAATACAGAAGGAGGAAACTTATTCTCAAACCAGAACACAGAGACAACTTTATTAACCACTTGGATCAATGGTATAAGAATTACGAGCCCATTGGCACACAAAAATTTAATGATGATTTAATTACCACTATTGAGAGTGTTCTCACAGATCGCTGGATAATAGGATACCTGTCAAATAGAGTATCCTCTGTCCTTTACCAAGGCTTCAGAAGTGATTCTAAAGATATGTCTTTAGGTACACCGCAGGGAGGAGTTCTTAGTCCCATGCTATTTAATATTCTGATTAATGCTCTCCTAAATGCTCTACCTGCCTCACCTAAACATATAGCTATAAGCTATGCTGATGATATCATGATCCATACAACAGGGCATAAGAAGATGAATACCATTCTTAATGAAGTTCAAGCAATTTGTAATCGACTAGGCCTCATAATATCTTCCTCTAAAACTAAGATATTAACAAGCAAACGATATCCCCCACCCATCTATTTGCAGGGTGAAATCATTAGCTACGTTAAAACTTACAGATATCTTGGTGTAGATGTACCCTTTAACAAATCCACTATACCACAACTAAACAAGAAATGTAAAGCTAGGCTAAATGCTCTCAAAGCTGTTGCTGGCTACAATCCCAACTATGGTGCAAATGTGAGAATCGTGAGAATGATGTACATAACCTATGTTAGGTCCTTAATTGATTATGCTGCTCCCATGTTGATATTAGCTAGAGAAAGTTCTCTCCGACCCTTGGAGTTAATGCAAAATGAAGCTCTCAGGATTATTCTTGGCTGTCCCAGATCTACAAAAGTTCTTAACATGAGGAAGGAGCTTGGTATTTCTAGTATCAGTGATAGGATTGTTGAAATTAACACTGTACTCGGTATTAGAATGTTGAGAAACGAACCAGACACTGTCACAGTGAATCTTACCAAGTGTCTAGAGGTAAATACACACAGATCTAAATGGATTGTGAAAACGTGCAATTGCATTAAGTTTTATAACCTACATGAACTGTATCACTGTAGGCAACAAGAGCATTTCACCCCTCGATGGAAGATGTGTTCATTTAATATCACATACCTACAAGTCCCTCCCAAGAAGCTCATTGCTAGTAATCCCTTCCTTAAATCTCTTGTTAGAGCAACTGCTCAAGAAGAAATTTCTCACCTAGCTGGTAGTAACAAGTTATCACAAGTTATATACACTGATGGATCTAAACAGGAGTCTTCTGGCAGGGCTGCATCTGCTCTTGTTGCCACCTCCCTAGTTAAGAATGATAATAAATTTGTTGAGTTAGGCATAAGAATTAACAACTGGGCGTCTACACTGCAAACTGAATTGTTTGCAATCCTAATGGCGCTAAAGCTAACCTATGACACTGAGCTTGACTCTATCATCATTACTGATTCTATGTCATCACTGAAGGCTCTTGACTCATATAATGACTCCAACAACATGCTCATTGGGGAAGCCAGGTATAGATACTCAAAAATTAGGGACAAAGGAATTAATGTACAATTGCTATGGATCCCATCACACATTGGATTACTCCTTCATGATAAAGTTGATATGTTAGCCAAGTAGAGTATCGAGAAGGAGAATGTAGAATATAACTTTGGTATAACTGTGTCTAGCATTAGGAATAATATTAGGAGAGAAGTAAATAATGAAAATGATTGTTATAGGAATGCAGTTAGAAGCCTGAGTAGATCTATAACCCACTATGATAACATGAACGTAGATAAGTATGTTTATGGAGCAACTTGCAATGTGAACAGACTGACTGATGTTGTAGTGGCCAGGCTTAGGCTTGGTTACAAGTACTTCTGGCAGTTTGGGAGACACACAGATGATGATCAAACTAAATGTAAATTATGTGATCAGGCATATGGTCACTCTCTTGAACACTATGTGCTTAATTGTCCACTTATTGAGGAATACAGAGACAGACAGTATAATAACCTATGTGACATGTCAAGATATCTTATTAATGAAAATAAGATACCAGATATACTAAGCAAATTTCCTAAATTTGCTTGTAACAGATAAGTGAACTATAGATATGTAGATATAAATCCATATGTATTCCTGTTAACCCTTTGGGGCCTAGTTCCTAGGCCTTTTGTGTATCCATATGCTCTCGCGCTACCGTCCACAGGATGGATATGGGGTGCACAATAAACTAGCCACTTCGGTGGCAAAATCTAATCTAATCTAATTTCACTGATCAAATGGGCAGGAAAAGGAAACAAAGACCCTCCACTATAAATAACAATAAAAATCAATGTAAATACTATAATGATCCACAGCTGCGCAATCTAACACATGCAGCTAGGAGGATTGGTAAAGCATACCGTGAATGTAGAACCCCAGACCTGCTCAGAACGTTCCAAGCTGCACTAACAAATGCAAGGAATAGAAATGAAGAACTTAGGCAACAGGAATGGGAACAGTTTGTAAGTGGATTAAATAGGTCCACCCCTTTGAGTTTGGCTTGGAAAGGTATAAATAAAATAACCAGGAAAAAGACTGGCAATGTTGCTCATCCCTTTCCTCTTGAAAAAGCAAATGACCTCGTAAATGACTGGTCCAAAACATCCAGGCATGAAAGCCTTCCATCTCATATTAGAAAAAATTTAGAGAGTACTTCTGAAGAAATGTTGAAACTGATTAATTTTATGAGCCAAAATATTGATGAGAGTGATTGCCTCTTTACCGAGTATGAATTAGATAATGCATTAACCAAAGGTCGATCAACTGCTCCTGGAGAGGATGGTATAACCTATGATATTCTCAGAACTCTAAGGCACGTGCCTGATAACCCTTTGTTGGCACTGTATAATCTCAGTTACATTGAGGGCGTTCTTCCTACTTCCTGGACCAATAGTCTCATTGTGCCTATCCCTAAGCCCCAACAGCCTGATACATTTAGGCCGATCTCCTTAACTAGTTGTCTTTGTAAAACTTTTGAAAGAATGATGCTTAACAGACTGTACTACAGAATCAGACATCAACTTTCCCCCTACGTCTATGGGTTCATGAAAGGTAAAAGTGTGAAGAACTGTATTTCCACCTTTCTCACTGCACACACCTCTACTAGTTTTACCACTTTTCTTGATCTAAAATCTGCATTTGATATTGCGAACAGAACCGTTATACTACATGAACTAGCCAAAATGAATATTGGTGGTAGCTTACTCTGCTGGATAATAGGATACCTGTCAAATAGAGTATCCTCTGTCCTTTACCAAGGCTTCAGAAGTGATTCTAAAGAAATGTCTTTAGGTACACCACAGGAAGGAGTTCTTAGTCCCATGCTATTTAATATTCTGATTAATGCTCTCCTAAATGCTCTACCTGCCTCACCTAAACATATAGCTATAAGCTATGCTGATGATATCATGATCCATACAACAGGGCATAAGAAGATGAATACCATTCTTAATGAAGTTCAAGCAATTTGTAATCGACTAGGCCTCATAATATCTTCCTCTAAAACAAAGATATTAACAAGCAAACGACATCACCCACCCATCTATTTGCAGGGTGAAATCATTAGCTACGTTAAAACTTACAGATATCTTGGTGTAGATGTACCCTTTAACAAATCCACTATACCACAACTAAACAAGAAATGTAAAGCTAGGCTAAATGCTCTCAAAGCTGTTGCTGGCTACAATCCCAACTATGGTGCTAATGTGAGAATCGTGAGAATGATGTACATAGCCTATGTTAGGTCCTTAATTGATAATGCTGCTCCCATGTTGATATTAGCTAGAGAAAGTTCTCTCCGACCCTTGGAGTTAATGCAAAATGAAGCTCTCAGGATTATTCTTGGCTGTCCCAGATCTACAAAAGTTCTTAACATGAGGAAGGAGCTTGGTATTTCTAGTATCAGTGATAGGATTGTTGAAATTAACACTGTACTCGGTATTAGAATGTTGAGAAACGAACCAGACACTGTCACAGTGAATCTTACCAAGTGTCTAGAGGTATATACACACAGATCTAAATGGATTGTGAAAACGTGCAATTGCATTAAGTTTTATAACCTGCATGAACTGTATCACTGTAGGCAACAAGAGCATTTCACCCCTCCATGGAAGATGTGTTCATTTAATATCACATACCTACAAGTCCCTCCCAAGAAGCTCATTGCTAGTAATCCCTTCCTTAAATCTCTTGTTAGAGCAACTGCTCAAGAAGAAATTTCTCACCTAGCTGGTAGTAATAAGTTATCACAAGTTATATACACTGATGGATCTAAACAGGAGTCTTCTGGCAGGGCTGCATCTGCTCTTGTTTCCAGCTCCCTAGTTAAGAACGATAGTAAATTTGTTGAGTTAGGCATAAGAATTAACAACTGGGTGTCTACACTGAAAACTGAATTGTTTGCAATCCTAATGGCGCTAAAGCTAACCTATGACACTGAGCTTGACTCCATCATCATTACTGATTCTATGTCATCATTGAAGGCTCTTGGCTCATATAATGACTCCAACAACATGCTCATTGGGGAAGCCAGGTATAGATACTAAAAAATTAGGAACAAAGGAATTAATGTACAATTGCTATGGATCCCATCACACATTGGATTACTCCTTCATGATAAAGTTGATATGTCAGCCAAGAAGAGTATCCAGAAGGAGAATGTAGAATATAACTTGGGTATAACTGCGTCTAGCATTAGGAATAATATTAGGAGAGAAGTAAATAATGAAAATGATTGTTATAGGAATGCAGTTAGAAGCCTGAGTAGATCTATAACCCACTATGATAACATGAACGTAGATAAGTATGTTTATGGAGCAACTTGCAATGTGAACAGACTGACTGATGTTGTAGTGGCCAGGCTTAGGCTTGGTTACAAGTACTTCTGGCAGTTTGGGAGACACACAGATGGTGATCAAACTAAATGTAAATTATGTGATCAGGCATATGGTCACTCTCTTGAACACTATGTGCTTAATTGTCCACTTATTGAGGAATACAGAGACAGACAATATAATAACCTATGTGACATGTCAAGATATCTTATTAATGAAAATAAGATACCAGATATACTAAGCAAATTTCCTAAATTTGCTTGTAACAGATGAGTGAACTATAGATATGTAGATATAAATCCATATGTATTCCTTTTAGCCCTTTGGGGCCAAGTTCCTAGGCCTTTTGTGTATCCATATGCTCTCGCGCTACCGTCCACAGGATGGATATGGGGTGCACAATAAACTAGCCACTTCGGTGGCAAAATCTAAAAATCTAAAAAATCTGTAATTAGTATTTTATAACAAGTAAACCACACAATATCCTAATATATGTAAACTCCACATTGTAATCTTTATACAGAATAAACTTGATTTGATTTCAATACCTCTCAGGCATCACTGAGGTACAGGGTACCGGGTAATACCTCTCAGGCATCACTGAGGTACAGGGTACTGGGTAATACCTCTCAGGCATCACTGAGGTACAGGGTACCGGGTAATACCTCTCAGGCATCACTGAGGTACAGGGTACCAGATAATACCTCTCAGGCATCATTGAGGTACAGGGTACTGGGTAATACTTCTCAGGCAACACTGAGATACAGGTTACCGGGTAATACCTCTCAGGCATCACTGAGGTACAGGGTACCGGGTAATACCTCTCAGGCATCACTGAGGTACAGGGAACCGGGTAATACCTCTCAGGCATCACTGAGGTACAGGGTACTGGGTAATACCTCTCAGGCATCACTGAGGTACAGGGTACCGGGTAATACCTCTCAGGCATCACTGAGGTACAGGGTACCGGGTAATACCTCTCAGGCATCACTGAGGTACAGGGTACTAGGTAATACCTCTCAGGCATCACTGAGGTACAGGGTACCGGGTAATACCTCTCAGGCATCACTGAGGTACAGGGTACTGGGTAATACCTCTCAGGCATCACTGAGGTACAGGGTACTAGGTAATACCTCTCAGGCATCACTGAGGTACAGGGTACCGGGTAATACCTCTCAGGCATCACTGAGGTACCGGGAAATCCCTCTCATTTAGTTTTTTCCCCTTTAAGAGATTCTTTCCGTGTGTCGAGGAAGTTCCACTAGTGTGGTGGGGGCAGTCAGGGTGGGCTTGGTTTACTGGGTTGGGAGAGTGGTCAGGGTGGGCATGGTTGGCCTGGTTTACTGGGTAGGGAGAGTGGTCTGGGTAGTATCAGTGGGGCTTGAGCACCACACCCTGAGAGGACACACACACACACACACCATCAGTCGTCCACTGATCGTCCAGTTGGCAGGACACCTCGCGCTCTAACATTCCCCACACAACATTGTTCCACTACTTCACATTCTTCTGAGTATTGAACCTGTGGATTAACACTAGTTAATAAGTGTCTTGAATGTGGTTAATCTAACGTTAATAGTTACTGTGCGAACATATCTGATACTCCTCGCCAGTCTTCTTTGCTCAAGGTTCGACTTGAAGAGGTATGTTATAATTCTTTGTACTTCCATAGAATTACCTAGCTGGAATCTGCCTGGAAGGTGTTCTTAAGGGGGTCAACGCCCCCCCCCCTGCCCAGTACTGGTAGAATTACCCACAATATCTTATGGAGAAGGACACATATGCGACTAATTTGACTTATTTTTTGAGGCAAAGTTTTGCTCTCCAGGAGCTTTGTTAAGCTGTTACAAACATTAAAAGGACAAAATAGAGCATTAGAGAGAGGCTTTGAAACATAATTACTGCCATAACGTAGCATTAATGAGTTACCTGCACTACTACTACAACTACTACTACTACTACTACTACTACTACTACTACTACTACTACTACTACTACTACTACTACTGCTGCTGCTACTACTACTACTACTACTACTACTACTACTACTACTGCTGCTGCTACTACTACTACTACTACTACTACTACTACTACTACTATACTACTACTACTACTACTACTACAACTACAACTACTACTACTACAGCTACTACTACTACTACTACTACTAATACTACTACTACTACTACAACTACTACTACTACTACTACTACTACTACTACTACTACTACTACTACTACTACTACTGCTGCTGCTACTACTACTACTACTACTACTACTACTACTACTACTACTACTACTACTCCTACTACTACTACTATACTACTACTACTACTACTACTACAACTACAACTACTACTACTACAGCTACTACTACTACTACTACTACTACTAATACTACTACTACTACTACAACAAAAACTATTACAACTACAACTGCTACTACTACTACTAATACTACTACAACTACTACTACAACTACTACAACTATAACTACAACTGCTACTAATAGTACTACAACAACTACTACAGCAACTACTACTACTACTACAACTACAACTACTACAACTATAACTACAACTGCTACTAATAGTACTACAACAACTACTACAGCAACTACTCTACATTACTACCACCGCTCACTACCACTCACTACTACTCATACCACACCAATACATAAATACCACTGACAACCACTGCACCACCACCACTACCACTCACTACCACACTCACCACCACTACCACTCAGCATACAACAACCACAACCGCTACTACTACACCACTACTACACCACTACCACCACCACCACCACTACCACCACTCACACAACCACTACTACCACTGCCACTACTGCTACTAATCTCCCACTACCTCACTACTCCTTCCTCCACTGCACTACTACTCACTACTACACAACTCAACACTACAACAACCACTACCACTACTGCAACCATTACAACCACTACTACTACTACTGTAATAATAATAACAATAATGATACACTCACTACACTACAACAACAACACTACTGACTACCGCTACCATCCACTCACTAACTGCCACTACCACTACTCACTGACCACCACACCACTACCACTACTCACCACCACACCACCACCACACTACTACTACTACTACTTATACTATTTCTTCGACAACTACTACTACTACTACAACTTCTACTACTACTACTTCTACTACTACTATTTCTACTACTACTACTACTAGTTCTTCTACTACTAATTCTACTACTACGATTACTGCTACTACTGCTACTACCACCACCACTACTACCACCATCACTACTACCACCACCACTACTACCACCATCACTACTACTACCGTAACTATTACTAAATGCAACGATTACATTATGTTTTGCACCTCACTCTAATACCTACATATAAGATCACAGTAAACAGGTGATATCAGAATATGCAAAACAACCACTGTGAAAAAATAGTGAAATTCCAAGCGCTTTCGTGACTTTTCACATTATCAAGGAACTATAAAAACAGTACATCAAAGGAAGGTATATAAAGGATCAAGACTACACCTCACCATAACATTCTTTCACATTGGTTGTTTTGCATATATATATATATATATATATATATATATATATATATATATATATATATATATATATATATATATATATATATATATATATATATATATATATGTATTATATATATATATATATATATATATATATATATATATATATATATATATATATATATATATATATATATATATATATAATATGTGAACATTTATTAATAAACAAAATACATTTACAGAAAAAAACAAACATGAATACAATGGCACAAAGTATCAAAGATGATGAATTTCCTCCAGCTCCTCCGAGGCTGGACGTGAGCCAAGTATGCAGCAAGCATTTCCCCTCTGGATGGCGACGCTGAGGCGCTGGAACATGAAAGTGGCTGCCCTTGGGTCCCTGGTGGTGTCGATGAGTCTGGAACCCAATTCTTTAAGGAAACGTGTGGCATTTTTTCCCCATGATCCCAAGGTCTCTGATCCCACTGGGACAAATTGATACTGTTGGCTAATGTCCCTGTACTTGCTGATCTTGTACTCCTCCTTGTGGTCAGCAGCTCCTCCCTGTCGCCCCACACTGTGATGGATATAGGTGTCAGCCAGTGTGGACACACAGGTATAGTCCCATGCTAAGAGTTTGCCATTCTTCCAAGGATAGATGGTGATCCCGTCGGGGCGGTTTGCTGGGTTGTGGGTATTCTTTGCTGCAAGTGATCGTGGCTCCCTCTCGGCAGGGCATCCAGCTGTAGCAAGGGTTCTCTTGATGATGTCGTTGACCTCATTGTGTCTTGCATGCCAGCCCTTGGTTTTGGAACAGTTAAGACCATGTAGACCGTATTGGTCTGCTTGCACTTCGCCGCAAATACACATATATTCTGTGTGAATTGGGGCAGCAAGGCGCAGAGCCACTGCAATACGGAGGGTCTTAGGGTCGAGTCGCGTTCCCATTGCCGATATGGGAACTGTTTGGAGGAAGTCCCCGGAGTGAGGTGCACTCACAGCCTGGAGACGGGCAATCTCCCTATCTGATGTTGCAGCCCTGAGCATGTTGGCAAGCACCTTTTCAGCAATTGGGCTATCCCAGCTTGACTGTTTGTGAGCCAGTGCTGCACTAGGGTTTGGTGCTGGAGCAGCAAGAGTCTCCCATTCGGTGATGGCACTGACATAGCTAGGGTCTTCTATTCCTGCTGAGTCACTGAGGGTGTCAGGAAGAATTTGTCTTATCAACTCGTTTGATGCAATGGAAGAGGATAGGAAAGCTGGTAGAGCAATCTGGGAGGATCTGCGTACTCCTAGCCCTCCAAGCCTGACCGGAAGTGAGGCTTGCAACCACTGTCCATCGTCAAGGGAAAGATTCAATACACTCTCTAGCATGGCCTTCAGGAGAGAGTCATATTCCTTGAGTTTTGGACTGCTGAAGGCTGGGGAGCATCTCAGAAAATAGGTAAGTTTTGGGGTTGACAGGCACCTGGTGAGTAGGTAGAAGGCATCGTGTGTGTCAATGTCTTTCATCCTGCTTTCCATCGTCCGGAGGTCTGAGACTTTTTTTCCTAGGATCAGATCGATGGCATTGGACCCAAGAGGAGCACCGAGGAGAGTGCTATTGGCTGGATCAATGGCTCGTGCTCCTGGTAAAATGGTACTAATATTCTGGATCGACTGTTGATTGGTAGAAACTATTTCACATTTGGTGGGGTTTAAAGAAAGGCCCAGGCGTTCTCCAATGTCTTTAATTTTACTGATGTCCTCCAGGAGAGATTCTGTTGTGCCAGCTAGGGTACCGTCGTCCAGGAACCAGATATTGAGCTCGCTGGAGAGTGCCTCCGTGACTTCCTTGATGACCAAACAAAATAGAAAGGGGGCGAGAGGGTCCCCCTGTTGCACGCCCTCACACGAGTCAATTTCATGGTCCCCAAACAATAGTTTGGAAGTCACACTATAACACGATTCTATGAAGGGATAAAGGGAAGGGAAGTTTCTATAAACTGCTTGGAAAGCAGCATCCCTTCTGACTGAGTTGAAAGCATTGGCAAAGTCCAATTTGACCAAGGCTTTTTCATAGGACATGTTTTTGATATATACTCGTGCTGCGTGGGCAGCTGCTTCACAGCCCTGTTGAACGCCGAAACCGAGCTGAGTTGGTTTCAGCATTGCAGCAGCCTCTTGACTCACCCTTCTTACTGCAGCCTTGGCGACTAGGCGCCGAAGGGTGTTACCCACTGCAATGGGCCTGATTCCGCCATCCTTTTTCCGGAGGGCACACAATGAGGCACCAAAGAAAAAGGGTCTGATGGCCTCTGGGACACCGCCAGCCAGACACAGGTTGGAAAATTTGGTGAGTTCAGACAGCAGCCTCTCTGAAACCTCACCAAGTGCTGGATTGAGTATTTGTTTTAAGTGTTGAGGCCTTAAACCGGTGAAACCTCCTGCTGAACCCTGTGGAAATGACATAGCAGCTTTATACACATCAGCATCCTGTAAGGTTAGATGTTCTTCGCCTGCTGCAATGTCAGGGAGGTCAATGTTGGTACTGGGAGCCCTGGGTGGATGTTTGTCCTTCAGAGCTTGCGCCGTGCTGACGTCCTTGGGAGCGATGGTATCCTCACTGGTTATAAGTCTCAAAGCTCCAATAGTATTACCCTCTTCTATTTTTTTGCTAATTTGGGCTCTGATTTTTGAGGTGTCGGGTGTCCTGTTGTTGGCATTTGCCCGGCAGGTGTTTGTCGCCCTAGGGGGGAGACGGACGAGGTTGTCATCCCTTGGGAATGCATTTATTGCCCTAATAACATGTGTTGCTAGTGACTTGTCCCTCCTTGGTCGGACAGCCAAACAGGCATTGCCAAAAAGCAGCAAGTTGTGCCAGGATCTGTTGTTTGAAGGAGCATCGTTGACTTTCTTCAGAAGGTCATTGAATTTGCTAGCAGCTTGAGGGCGAGCTGCTTTGGGGATGTGTGTCAGAGTCCTGGTGGATGTTAATTTGATTGCAGATTTGAGGTCCTCTGTAGAGGTGAAGTCACGGTAGCTGTCAGCCCTGTCTGCTGGGGGAGGCTGTTGGTTGTTCTCATTTGGAGCTCTCCTGGAGCCTAGACATCTATTGTGTACACGGATGTTGCCAGATGTGGGTTTGAGTGCACATTCCCTGTGGCACACCCGACAGATGCCTCGTGAACGACAGCTTTGGCTCTGTCGTGAAGATTCCTGGGAACCCGCGACTACTTGTGACATTGCTGATATCGTGGGGGTGGGAGGGCGCCAGCTGTGGGGTGACGGGTGAAGGGCAGCATGGATACATGGGGGATGAGGGTGGGGGAGTAGGGAGCGGCGGAACTTGTAATTGGTGGGGCACTAAACGGCAACACCCTTGGTCAGGAAGTCAGTGGGCCTAGGCTGGGATGAGGGGAGGGGATCTGGGATGGGGGAGGGGGGAGGGAGTGGCCCTGTGTGTTCGCTCAAGACGCACATCACTGACTAACTTTTGCTAATTGTTATACCCTTATTGTTCCATTTAGAAAACCCCCCTCGCCATTTGGCACACTAATCACCATGCTCACACTATTAACCGAGGTGTTCTGTTCACCATCCAATGACCGTGTCGTGGGCGGCCACTTCCTTCCCCAACCCACGACCCCGGCCGATCACAGATGTAAACAAAACCTCCTCCACACCTCCACTGCCAGGATCCCCTCACCACCGCTACTTTCCAAATCCCAACATGCACACTGCACTTTCACTGATACAGAAGCAATGGTCCGATGTAGAGGTTTGTCACAACTCTGTAATCTCCGGTCGATACTCACGATGATGTCTGCCGAAACTGGCCCGCGTAAACCATGTTGGTTCCTGGTTTACACACAGAATGTATGGAGCACCACACACTGGCTCCCTCCCTCCACGCCGGCAAGCGCATATATAATATATATATATATATATATATATATATATATATATATATATATATATATATATATATATATATAATATATATATATATATAATATATATATATATATATATATATATATATATATATATATATATATATATATATATATATGTATATATATATATATATATATATATATATATATATATATATATATATATATATATATATATATATATTATATATATATATATATATATATATATATATATATATATATATATATATATATATATATATATATATATATATATATATATATATATATATATATATATATATATATATATATATATATATATATAATATATATATATATATATATATATATATATATATATATATATATATATATATATATATATATATATATATACGTATATACGTATATATATATACGTATATATATATATATATACGTATATATATACGTATATACGTATATATATACGCATATACGTATATATACGTATATGCTTCTAACCTGTTGTATTCTGAGCACCTCTGCAAAAGCAGTGATAATGTGTGAGTGAGGTGAAAGTGTTGAATGATGATGAAAGTATTTTCTTTTCGGGGATTTTCTTTCTTTTTTGGGTCACCCTGCCTCGGTGGGAGACGGCCGACTTGTTGAATATATATATATATATATATATATATATATATATATATATATATATATATATATATATATATATATATATATATATATATATAAATATATATATATATATATAATATAATTTCTTTTTTCAACAAGTCGGCCATCTCCCACCGAGGCAGGGTGACCCAAAGAGAAAGAAAATCCCCAAAAAGGAAATACTTTCATCATTCAACACTTTCACCTCACTCACACATATTCACTGTTTTTGCAAAGGTGCCTAGAATACAACAGTTTAGAAGTATATATGTATAAAAATATACAATATATCTCTCCAAACTGCCAATATCCCAAACCTCTCCTTTAGAGTGCAGACATTGTACTTCCCATTTCCAGGACTCAAGTCCGGTTATATAAAATAACCAGTTTCCCTGAATCCCCTCACTAAATATTACCCCGCTCACACTCCAACTGATCGTCAGGTCCCAAATACCATTTGTCTCAATTCACTCCTAACACGCTCACGCATGCTTCCTAGAAGTCCAAACCCCTCGCCCACAACACCTCCTTTACCCCCTCCCTCCAATCTTTTCGAGGACGACCCCTACCCCGCCTTCCTTCTCCTACAGATTTATACGCTCTCCATATATATATATAAATATATATATATATATATATATATATATATATATATATATATATATATATATATATATATATATATATATATATATATATATAAATGCAGGACAAGCCACGGGGGGTGGAAATCTTTAGCTCAAGTACTTTCACACTTCTCAGTGCGTCATCAGGAGCTGTGCAATGTTGCAAGACAGCAACCAAAGCAGGGACAGAGGTCTCAGAGTAGCGTAGGTGTCACTGCCCACAGTTACCCTTAGACTGGGTTAGTGGTCGGTGCCAGCCCCACCCTAACATCATCCCCCCACTACCCATATGGGGTAGGAGGGTTTCTGAGATGTCAAGTAGGAAATTATAAGATATAAAAAGCCAGCCCTAAGCTTTCTCTAATCGTTTATAACAGGTCATATATTTTGAGAAAATAAGTTTCTCGTTAGATACTGTAGACATGGATAGCTATTATTCTGTGTGACCTTTTCAAATAATAAAAGAAAGGAATACAATGTGCTCTTTGTCCGTTTAAATGTCCTGCTCAGACGTACTTGAATGCTCTACCCATGTACTCAGAAGTATCTCTTCCTACATATTGTCTATTTTCTCAGTGGCTGTTAATATCCCATACATGGGGACTTCTATGTATGGGATATTAACAGCCACTGAGAAAATAGACAATATGTAGGAAGAGATACTTCTGAGTACATGGGTAGAACATTCAAGTACGTCAGAGTTTACCTGGAGAGAGTTCCGGGGGTCAACGCCCCCGCGGCCCGGTCTGTGACCAGGCCTCCTGGTGGATCAGAGCCTGATCAACCAGGCTGTTGCTGCTGGTTGCACGCAAACCAACGTACGAGCCACAGCCCGGCTGATCAGGAACTGACTTTAGGTGCTTGTCCAGTGCCAGCTTGAAGACTGCCAGGGGTCTGTTGGTAATCCCCCTTATGTGTGCTGGGAGGCAGTTGAACAGTCTCGGGCCCCTGACACTTATTGTATGGTCTCTTAACGTGCTAGTGACACCCCTGCTTTTCATTGGGGGGATGGTGCAAGTTCGGTACTAGTCCCTCTAGGATTTTCCAGGTGTATATAATCATGTATCTCTCCCTCCTGCGTTCCAGGGAATACAGGTTTAGGAACCTCAAGCGCTCCCAGTAATCGAGGTGTTTTATCTCAGTTATGCGCGCCGTGAAAGTTCTCTGTACATTTTCTAGGTCGGCAATTTCACCTGCCTTGAAAGGTGCTGTTAGTGTGCAGCAGTATTCCAGCCTAGATAGAACAAGTGACCTGAAGAGTGTCATCATGGGCTTGGCCTCCCTAGTTTTGAAGGTTCTCATTATCCATCCTGTCATTTTTCTAGCAGATGCGATTGATAAAATGTTATGGTCCATGAAGGTGAGATCCTCCGACATGATCACTCCCAGGTCTTTGACGTTGGTGTTTCGCTCTATTTTGTGGCCAGAATTTGTTTTGTACTCTGATGAAGATTTAATTTCCTCATGTTTACCATATCTGAGTAATTGAAATTTCTCATCGTTGAACTTCATATTGTTTTCTGCAGCCCACTGAAAGATTTGGTTGATGTCCGCCTGGAGCTTTGCAGTGTCTGCAATGGAAGACACTGTCTTGCAGATTCGGGTGTCGTCTGCAAAGGAAGACACGGTGCTGTGGCTGACATCCTTGTCTATGTCGGATATGAGAATGAGGAACAAGATGGGAGCGAGTACTGTGCCTTGTGGAACAGAGCTTTTCACCGTAGCTGCCTCGGACTTTACTCTGTTGACGACTACTCTCTGTGTTCTGTTAGTGAGGTGTGGGGTTAAAAGATAAAGAATCTAACACAAAATGTGAGTTTTCACAGTTGATCTTTGCTGATGACACTGTGCTTTTGGGAGATTCTGAAGAGAAGTTGCAGAGATTGGTTGATGAGTTTGGAAGGGTATGTAAAGAAGAAAATTACAAGTGAATATAGGAAAGAGTAAGTATTATTAGTTAATTGGTGGTTCTTGGTAGCGGGGAGTAATGGTAAGGCTTCGGAGGCTTCTTACTTTATCTGCGAGATAGTGGGTACACAAGCCGTGTGTTTGTGCCCATGGCCCAAGAGGGTCATGCCCAGTGAGGGAGAGAGGACTAGGCCTTGTTAACTGAGCAAAGGCCACTGAGAGAATGAGAGAGAGAGGCAGGTCTGGGCATACTGAAGTGGCATAGACCTATAGGTGGCAGCACGCGCAAGGCGTGAAATATGAACTCGGTTGCCAGACAGCATAGGCTATCTATGCAGACGGTACAGGCTGTCTACATAAGGTGATAAAGATAATAAAAAAAAATTAGGCGATGAAAAATTGGATATGAGAATGGAGGGAGAGAGTATGGAGAGGGTGAATGTATTTAGATATTCAGGAGTGGATGTGACAGCAGATGGGCCTATGAAAGATGAGGTGAATCATAGAGTTGATGAGGGGAAAAAGGTGAGTTGTGCACTTAGGAGTCTGTGGAGACAAAGAACTTTGTCCATGGAAGCAAAGATGGGAATGAGTGAGAGTATAGATATACCAACGCTCTTATATGGGTGTGAAGCATGGGTAGTGAAAGTTGTAACAAGGAGAAGGCTGGAGGCAGTGGAGATGTCATGTCTGAGGGCAATGTGTGGTGTGAATATAGTGCAGAGAATTCGTAGTTTTAAAATTACCAAAACTACTATGCAGGAGGCTGAGGAGAGGTTGTTGAGGTGGTTCAGACATGTTGAGAGGATGGAACAAAATAGAATGACTTCGAGAGTGTATAAATCTGTAGTAGAGGGAAGGTGGGGTAGGGGTCGCCCTAGGAAAAGTTGGAGGGAGGGGGTAAAGGTTTTGTGTGCGAGGGGCTTGGACTTCCAACAAGCATGCATGAGCTTGTTTGATAGGAGCGAATGGAGACAAATGGTTTTTAGGACTTGACGTGTTGTTGGAGTGTGAGCAAAGTAACATTTATGAAGGGATTCAGGGAAACCGGCAGGCGGCCGGACTTAAGTCCTGGAGATGGGAAGTACAGTGTCTACACTCTGAATGAGGGGTGTTAATATTGGAGTTTTATAACTGTAGTGTAAACATGCCCCTCGCAAGACAGTGATGGAGTGAATGATTAAAGTTTTTTATAGAGCCACCCTACCTTGGTAGGGGGAGGCCGATGTGTAATAAAAATAAATAAAATAATATATAAATGCAATAATTGTAAACAAGTGGTAACAAAACAGCCACGAGTGCGAGAAACATATTTTTAACAGCCACAGAGGAGTGGACTGGAGGTTAGGCCAGGAAGGTGTGTTGATGGAGGCATCCTGCCAGGGTAGAGAGAAAGCCAGGATCTGCTGCCTGCACGATGCTTGCCTGCACGATGCTTGCCTGCACGATGCCAGATGCCAAAACTTGAAGTATTTTAAAAGACAACCCAGCTCATAATTGTAGAGACACACAGTCCAGCTCATAACTATAGAAACAGACAGTCCAGCTCATAACTATAGAAACAGACAGTCCAGCTCATAACTATAGAAACAGACAGTCCAGCTCATAACTATAGAAACAGACAGTCCAGCTCATAACTATAGAAACAGACAGCCCAGCTCATAACTATAGAAACAGACAGCCCAGCTTATAACTGGAGAAACAGACAGCCCAGCTCATAACTGTAGAAACAGACAGCCCAGCTCATAACTATAAAGACAGACAGCCCAGCTCATAACTATAAAGACAGAAAGCCCAGCTCATAACTATAAAGACAGACAGCCCAGCTCATAACTATAGAAACAGACAGTCCAGCTCATAACTATAAAGACAGACAGCCCAGCTCATAACTATAGAAACAGACAGTCCAGCTCATAACTATAGAAACAGACAGTCCAGCTCATAACTATAGAAACAGACAGTCCAGCTCATAACTACAGAAACAGACAGCCCAGCTCATAACTATAGAAACAGACAGCCCAGCTCATAACTATAAAGACAGAAAGCCCAGCTCATAACTATAAAGACAGACAGCCCAGCTCATAACTATAGAAACAGACAGTCCAGCTCATAACTATAAAGACAGACAGCCCAGCTCATAACTATAGAAACAGACAGTCCAGCTCATAACTATAGAAACAGACAGTCCAGCTCATAACTATAGAAACAGACAGTCCAGCTCATAACTATAAAGACAGACAGCCCAGCTCATAACTATAGTAACAGACAGTCCAGCTCATAACTATAGAAACAGACAGTCCAGCTCATAACTATAGAAACAGACAGTCCAGCTCATAACTACAGAAACAGACAGCCCAGCTCATAACTATAGAAACAGACAGTCCAGCTCATAACTATAGAAACAGACAGTCCAGCTCATAACTACAGAAACAGACAGCCCAGCTCATAACTATAGAAACAGACAGTCCAGCTCATAACTATAGAAACAGACAGTCCAGCTCATAACTATAAAGACAGACAGCCCAGCTCATAACTATAAAGACAGACAGCCCAGCTCATAACTGTAGAGACAGACAGCCCAGCTAATGTTTGTAGAATGTGTGTTAATAAAGACGCTAATAAAGAAGGTAACAAAGAAGTTAATAAAGAAGGTAATATAGGTAATAACAAGTCAAGAATCCAGAAGCAGTCAGCAACTTTACTGGTGTTGGTTACAATGGTTATCCTAACACCTGATAACTTACTCACAAATTAGCCCCATCAGTCAAACGCACTTAACAAAATTTTTTTAATAATTTCTTGATCCAGAAAGTTTCTTAAACGACAAATTTTAGATTTTGCCATCGAAGTGGCTAGTTTATTGTGCACCCCATAACCATCCTGTGGACGGTAGCGCAAGAGCATTTGGATACACAAAATTCCTAGGAACTAGGCACCAAAATGGTTGCAGGTGTATATTTGGATTTATACCTACAGTTCAGTTATCTGTTACAAGCAGATTTAGGAAATTTGCTTGTAACACATAAGTGAACTGATATACTAACATATACTGATATGCCTGATATACTAAGCAAATTTAGGAAATTTGCTTAGTATATCTGGTATCTTTTTTTCATTAATAAGATATCTTGACATGCCACATAGGTTATTATATTGTCTATCTCTATATTCCTTAGTAGTGGACAATTAAGCACATAGTGTTCAAGACAGTGACCAAATGCCTGTCCACATAATTTGTATTTAGTTTGATAATCTATGTGTCTCCCAAACTGCCAGAAGTACTTGTAACCAAGCCTAAGCCTGGCCACTACATCAGTCAGTACTTGTAACCAAGCCTAAGCCTGGCCACTACAACATCAGTCAGTACTTGTAACCAAGCCTAAGCCTGGCCACTACAACATAATTCAGTCTGTTCACATTACAAGTTGCTCCATAAACATACTTATCTACGTTCAAGTTATAATGGATTACAGATCTACTCAGGCTTCTAACTGCATTCCTATAACAATCATTTTCATTATTTACTTATCTCCTAATATTTTTCCTAATACTAGACACAGATATACCAGAGTTATATTCTATATTCTCCTTCTGGGTACTCTTCTTGGCTAACTTATCAACTTTATCATGAAGGAGTAATCCAATGTGTGATGGGATACATAGCAACTATACAGGTTCTCTTACCTGACTTGAGCTCCAGGCTGGTGGTAAAGTGAGGGAAGATGAGGAGAACATGAGGGGAGCATAAGAGATGAGTGGAAGTTGAGGGGAAGGATGAGGGGGAGGGAGGGGGACAGCTAGTTCAGCGTCTTGGTGACTCGCTTACCAACACTGCTAGTTGAGTGTCTTGGTGACTCACCAACACTGCTAGTTGAGTGTCTTGGTGACTCGCCAACACTGCTAGTTGAGTGTCTTGGTGACTCACCAACACTGCAAGTTGAGTGTCTTGGTGACTCACCAACACTGCTAGTTGAGTGTCTTGGTGACTCACCAACACTGCTAGTTGAGTGTCTTGGTGACTCACCAACACTGCTAGTTGAGTGTCTTGGTGACTCACCAACACTGCTAGTTGAGTGTCTACACCTGGCTTCTCCACTGATCACGGTATATTTCGCAGATTTTTTCTTAGCAAGGAATAAGTTGACAGTGTTATTTAACATGTCAAGGTTATTAAAATGATCTTCATCAAATGGTGGTGGTAGTTACTACAAACCCATGATGTGGTTGGTAGCTACCATACACCCATGGTGTGGTTGGTAGTTACTACAGACCCATGGTGTGGTTGGTAGTTACTACAGACCCATGGTGTGGTTGGTAGCTACTATACACCCATGGTGTGGTTGGTAGTTACTACAGACCCATGGTGTGGTTGGTAGTTACTACAGACCCATGGTGTGGTTGGTATTTACTACAGACCCATGGTGTGGTTGGTAGTTACTACACACCCATGGTGTGGCTGGTAGTTACTACAGACCCATGGTGTGGCTGGTAGTTACTACACACCCATGGTGTAGTTGGTAGTTACTATACACCCATGGTGTGGTTGGTAGTTACTACAGACCCATGGTGTGGTTGGTAGTTACTACAGACCCATGGTGTGGTTGGTAGTTACTACAGACCCATGGTGTGGTTGGTAGTTACTACACACAAAGGGTGTGGTTGGTAGTTACTACAGACCCATGATGTGGTTGGTAGTTACTACACACCCATGGTGTGGTAGGTAGTTACTACAGAGCCATGGTGTCGTTGGTAGTTACTACAGACTCGTGGTGTGGGTGGTAGTTACTACACACCCATGGAATGATTGGTAGTTACTACAGACCCATGGTGTCGTTGGTAGTTACTACAGACTCATGGTGTGGTTGGTAGTTACTACATACCCATGGTGTGGTTGGTAGTTACTACAGACCCATGGTGTGGTTGGTAGTTACTTCAGGCCCATGGTGTGATTGGTAGTTACTACAGACCCATGGTGTGGTTGGTAGTTACTATAGACCCAAGGTGTGGTTGGTAGTTACTTCAGGAACATGGTGTGATTGGTAGTTACTACACACCCATGGTGTGGTTGGCAGTTGCTACACACCCATGATGTGGTTGGTAGTTACTACAGACCCATGGTGTGGTTTGTAGTTACTACAGACCCATTATGTGGTTGGTAGTTGTTTCAGGCCCATGGTGTGATTGGTAGTTACTACATACCCATGGTATGATTGGTAGTTACCACAGTCCCATGGTGTGGTTGGTAGTTACAACAGACCCATGGTGTGGTTGGTAGTTACTTCAGGCCCATGGTGTGATTGGTAGTTACTACACACCCATGGTGTGGTTGGCAGTTACCACACACCCATGGTGTGGTTTGTAGTTACTACAGACTCATGGTGTGGTTGGTAGTTACTACAGACCCATGGTGTGATTGATAGTGACTACAGACCCATGGTGTGGTTGGTAGTTACTACAGACCCATGGTGTGGTTGATAGTTACTACACACAAAGGGTGAGGTTGGTAGTTACTACAGACCCATGGTGTGGTTGGTAGTTACTACACACCCATGGTGTGGTTGGTAGTTACTACAGAGCCATGGTGTGGTTGGTAGTTACTAGAGACTCGTGGTGTGGATGGTAGTTACTACACACCCATGGTATGATTGGTAGTTACTACAGACCCATGGTGTCGTTTGTAGTTACTACAGACTCTTGGTGTGGTTGGTAGTTACTACAGACCCATGGTGTGGTTGGTAGTTACTACAGACCCATGGTGTGGTTGGTAGTTACTACAGACTCATGGTGTGGTTGGTAGTTACTACAGACCCATGGTGTGGTTGGTAGTTACTACAGACCCATTGTGTCGTTGGTAGTTACTACAGACTCACGGTGTGGTTGGTAGTTACTACTGACCCATGGTGTGGTTGGTAGTTACTACAGACCCATGGTGTGGTTGGTAGTTACGTCAGGCCCATGGTGTGATTGGTAGTTACTACATACCCATGGTGTGGTTGGTAGTTAGTATAGACCCATGGTGTGGTTGGTAGTTACTTCAGGAACATGGTGTGATTAGTAGTTACTACACACCCATGGTGTGGTTGACAGTTACTACACACCCATGGTGTGGTTGGTAGTTACTACAGACTCATGGTGTGGTTGGTAGTTACTACAGACCCATGGTGTGGTTGGTAGTTGTTTCAGGCCCATGGTGTGATTGGTAGTTACCACAGACCCATGGTGTGGTTGGTAGTTACTACAGACCCATGGTGTGGTTGGTAGTTACTTCAGGCCCATGGTGTGATTGGTAGTTACTACACACCCATGGTGTGGTTGGCAGTTACTACACACCCATGGTGTGGTTTGTAGTTACTACAGACTCAAGGTGTGGTTGGTAGTTACTACACACCCATGGTGTGGTTGATAGTTACTACAGACCCATGGTGTGGTTGGTAGTTACTACAGACCCATGGTGTGGTTGGTAGTTGCTTCTTGCCCATGGTGTGATTGGTAGTTACTACAGACCCATGGTGTTGTTGGCAGTTACTACACACCCATGGTGTGGTTGGTAGTTACTACAGACTCATGGTGTTGTAGGTAGTTACAACACACCCAGGGTGTGGTTGGTAGTTACTACAGACCCATGGTGTGGTTGGCAGTTACAACACACCCGTGGTGTGGTTGGTAGTTACTACAGACCCATTGTGTGGGTGGTAGTTACTACAGACCCATGTTGTGGTTGGTAGTTACAACACACCCATGGTGTGGTTGGTAGTACTACAGATCCATGGTGTGGTTGGTAGTTACAACACACCCATAGTGTGGATGGTAGTTACTACAGACCCATGGTGTGGTTGGTAGTTACAATACACCCATGGTGTGGTTGGTAGTTGCAACACACCCATGGTGTGTTTGGTAGTTACTACAGACCCATGGTGTGGTTGGTAGTTACAACACACCCATGATGTGGTTGGTAGTTACTACAGAACCATGGTGTGGTTGGTAGTTACTACAGTCCCATGGTGTGCTTGGTAGTTACTACAGACCCATGGTGTGGTTGGTAGTTACTACAGACCCATGGTGTGGTTCGAAGTTACTACAGACCCATGGTGTGGTTGGTAGTTACTACAAACCCATGGTGTGGTTGGTAGTTACAACACACCCATGGTGTGGTTGGTAGTTACAACACACCCATGATGTGGTTGGTAGTTACAACACACCCATGGTGTGGTTGGTAGTTACAACACACCCATGGTGTGGTTGGTAGTTACTACACACCCATGGTGTGGTTGGTAGTTACTACAGACCCATGGTGTGACTGGTAGTTACAACACACCCATGGTGTGGTTGGTAGTTACAACGCACCCATGATGTGGTTGGTAGTTACAACACACCCATGGTGTTGTTGGTAGTTACAACACACCAATGGTGTGGTTGGTAGTTACTACACACCCATGGTGTGGTTGGTAGTTACTACAGATCCATGGTGTGGTTGGTAGTTACAACTCACCCATGGTGTGGTTGATAGTTACTACAGACCCATGGTGTGGTTGGTAGTTACAAAACACCCATTGTGTGGTTGGTAGTTACTACAGACCCATGGCGTGGTTGGTAGTTACTACAGACCCATGGTGTGGTTGGTAGTTACAACACACGCATGGCGTGGCTGGTAGTTACTAAAGACCCATGATGTAGGTGGTACTTACTACAGACCCACGGTGTATACCTTTGATATACCTTTGAAGAGTTTCGAGAGCTTATCTACTCTCTGAGCCCGGCAATGGGCCAGGCTCGTCTGGTGCCTGCAGGGTCAACCAGGCTGTTGCTGCTGGAGGCCTGCTGCCTCACATATGCATCACAGCCTGGTTGATCTGGCACCTGGTGAAGATACCTGTCCAGTTTCCTCATGAAGTCTTCTACACTGGTTCCAGCAGTGTTTCTGATAACCTCTGGTAAGATGTTGAATAGTCTAAGACCCAGGATGTTGATACAGTGTTCCCTTACTGTCCCCACCACACCCCTGCTCCTCACTGGGTTTATTTTACACTTCCTCCCATATCTCTCACTCCAGTATGTTATGGCAGTGTGCAGATTTGGGACCAAGCCCTCGAGTACCTTCCAGGTATATATTATCACGTACCTCTCTCTCCTCCGCTCGAATAAATACTTGTTCAAGACATGCAGGCGTTCCCAGTAATTTAGGTGCTTTACAGGCTCAATTTGAGCCGTAAACGATCTCTATTTGTTCCAGCTCAGATATCTCTCCTGCCCTGAACGGGGCGTCAGCACCGAGCAATATTCTAAGGGAGCGCTAGCGATTTGAAGTGTCACCATCGGCATTATTTGCCTTGTTTTGAAAGTTCTCAATACCCACCCCGTCATATTTCAGGCTGTCGTGATCTTTGTTTTGTTATGGCCTTTAAAAGAAAAGACAGTTGACATAATTATTCCCAGGTCTTTTACGTGTTCTTTACGTTCTGTTTGGTGACCCTCTTGAGTTTTGTATATAGTGCTCCTTTTGAGTTCTTCATTCTTTCCATACCTAAGCAGCTGGAACTTATCACCATTGAACGTCATGTTGTTCTCCACTGCCCACTGGAAAACCCTGTTTATGTCTTCCTGTACTTTTTCAGTGTCCTCTACCATACTGCCTTCATGCTTATTTTAGTGTCATCTGCAAATGATACAAAAGTGTGCCGGGTGTTTTTGTCTATTTCTGCTCTAAGGATGAAAAACAGCAGAGGTGCCAGGACAGTGCCTTGGGGCACTGAGCTTTTGACCTCGCTGATGCTAGATCTTGCCCTGTTCACTACTACTTTTTGTGTTGTGTGTGTTAGGAAACCGAAAATCCATCTGCCTACCTTGCCCGTAATGCCCAAGGCCTTCATTTTGTGCGCTATCACTCCATGATCGCATTTGTCAAGCGCCTTTGCAAAATCTGTGTAAATCACATCTGCGTTTTGGTCGTCTTCCAGTGCCTCCGTAATTCTGTCATAATGGTTCAGAAGCTGTGACAGGCATGATCGTCCTGCTCTAAAACCATGCTGGTTCGGGTTATGTTGGTTGTGCTGGAGCATGAAATTTGTGACCTGCAGTCACATCACTCTTTCGAAGATTTTTGTGATGTGAGAAGTTAGGGCTACTGGTCTGTAATTTTTAGCTAGTGCTCTACTACCTCCCTTGTGCAAAGGAGCTATGTCTGCACTCTTTAAGGCCTCAGGTATTTCAACTAGATCTAAGCTCTTTCTCCAAATACTGAGGGCTCGTGCTAATGGTACTTTGCACTTCTTTATAAATAGAGCATTCTATGAATCTGGTCCCGGTGCGGAGTGTGTAGGTGGTAGTTACTACACACACATAGTGTGGTTGGTAGTTACTACAGACCCATAGTGTGGTTGGTAGTTACTACAGACCCATGGTGTGGTCGGTAGTTACTACACATCCATGGTGTGGTTGGTAGTTACTACAGACCCATGGTGTGGGTGGTAGTTATTACAGACCCATGGTGTGGTTGGTAGTTACTACAGACCCATGGTGTGGGTGGTAGTTATTACATACCCATGGTGTGGTTGGTAGTTACTACACATCCAAAGTGTGGTTGGTAATTACTACAAACCCATGATGTAGGTGGTAGTTACTACAGACCCATGATGTAGGTGGTAGATACTACACACCCGTAGTGTGGTTGGTAGTTACTACAGATCCATGGTATGAGAGGTAGTTACTACAGACCCATGGTGTGGGAGGTAGTTACTAAAGGCCCATGGTGTGGTTGGTTGTTACTACACATCCATGATGTGGTTGGTTGTTACTACAGACACATGGTGTGAGTGGTAGTTACTACAGACCTATGGTGTGGGTGGTAGTAACTGCATACCCATGGTGTGGGTGGTAGTAACTACATGCTTATTGTGTGGTTGGTAATTACTATCGACCTATGGTGTGAGTGATAGTTACTACCGACCCACGGTGTGGGTGGTAGTAACTGCACACCCATGGTGTGGGTGGTAGTAGCTACATACTTATTGTGTGGGCAGTAGTTACTACCGACCCATGGTGTGGGTGATAGTAACTACACATTTATTGTGTGGGCGGTAGTTACTACCGACCCATGGTGTGGGTGACAGTAACTACATATTCATTGTGTAGGCGGTAGTTACTACCGACCATGGTGTGGGTGGTAGTAGCTACATACTTATTGTGTGGGCAGTAGTTACTACCGACCCATGGTGTGGGTGGTAGTAACTACATATTTATTGTGTGGGCGGTAGTTACTACCGACCCATGGTGTGGGTGGTAGTTACTACTGACCATGGTGTGGGTGGTAGTAGCTACATACTGTGTGGGCAGTAGTTACTACCGATCCATGGTGTGGGTGATAGTAACTACATATTTATTGTGTGGGCGGTAGTTACTACCGACCCATGGTGTGGGTGGTAGTTACTACTTACCATGGTGTGGGTAGTAGTTACTACCGACCCTTGGTGGGCGTGGTAGTTACTACACACCCATGGTGTGGGTGGTAGTTACTACCGACCCATGGTGTGGGTGGTAGTTACTACCGACCCATGGTGTGGGTGGTAGTTCCTACTGACCCATGATGTTAATAGTGGTAACTACACAACCGTGGTGTGGGTGGTGGTTAGTAGGTGGAAGGCAGTAAATGTCAGTTACGTGGAAGGCTGTGAATATCAGTTACGTGGAAGGCAGTGTCTGTGAGTTACGTGGAAGGCAGTGACTATCAGTTACGTGGAAGGCAGTGACTATCAGTTACGTGGAAGGCAATAATAACACTATGTAACACAGTTTTTGTTCCTGGCAAGTAAGTATTATTTTCCAACTCCTTTTACTGCAAAACAGTAGAAAATGCCCATTATTTCTTTTGAACTTTGCTTCTGTGGCTTAAAGGTGATTTTTTGACAAAGAAATGGCTAAATTTCAATATTTTTTGCTAGTTTTGGATGTAAAACAAAAGCATATAATAAAATAAAAGTTGAATAAATACAGTAAAATTTACACAAATTTTATTTTAAACTTTCTGAAACATATTTACAAAGTTAAAAATGAGCAATTTTTCTAGATTTACGAACAGCAACAAATGTAGTCTCCCATAAAGTTTTCATTACTTACCATAACTTTTTACCAAAGTCTCAACAAATTCCACATAATTGTCAGCGCTGTTGTTGCCCAGAAAGTTCTGTGCTACAGCAACAAAACTCTCCCAGGCTTCCTTTTCCTTCTCTGTGAGCTTCTTTTGAAATTCTGAGCACTCTATGATTTTCCTGATTTGTGGTCCAGTGAAGATGGCTGCAGACTCTTTGTCAAGAGCTGTAACAAACTGTTTCATTAGCCCTAGTTTGATGTGTAATGGAGGGAACAAAACCTTTTGAGGATCCACCAATGCTTTATGTTTCATATTATGTCTTTCTACTGAGAAATCAGTCCTTGGAGGCCAGTGCTTCCTCTGGTAATGTGCTGCTCTGTCTCTATTACCCCAGTGACAGAGGTAACAGGGAAACTTGGTGAAACTTCCTTGGAGTCCCATCAAAAATGCCACCATTTTAAAGTCTCCAATAACCTTCCAGTCATAATTATCATAGTTCAAAGCTTCTATACTCGCAAGTAACATGAGGTGCCCAGGTCTGTCTTGGTAACCAACTGGCATGACAAAATATGCTTTGTAAGCTTTACACATTTTTTTAGATGCTGTTACAGAGAACTTCTTTGCTCTTTTCTTAATGAATTGACCACATACGTATCAGAATGCATCTGGAGAATGATTACAGCCTGTTGATGCCATTTCACTTCTTCTGATGTGTTTTCTCAGGTAACCAGAGCTAAACTGAATGCTGGTTTGTGAGTCCCTGTTTTTATATTTGCCAAGCAAAACCCTAGAACATAATAATTTTACATCAGTCTTTTTAGAAAGTGTTCCAGAAGTGTCCTGACCACAAAAGCAAAGTTCTGGGATCAAAATTGCGTTTTTAAATTTTGTTTAGTTATAAAGAATTGGGAAATGATGTTTATTTCCCAGGAACACGACAATTAATTAATAATTTTGTAATATAATAAAAGAGCATTAGAAAGCTTCCCTAACCTTACTAAAACAAGTGCAATTTAATTTAGCTTAATCCAGCTAAACATATTTTAGATAAGTTTACAACAATTTAATAAGCAAATGCAATGAAATAATTTTTTTCATTAGGTCCAGAGGTGAGGGCGATATGACCCAGGTGACAAATTTTCGGAGAATTGGGTGGTTTGCGAGTGGAAGGATACAGCCTGTCAAATTAATTTTCAAGGAAGAATCAGTTCGAACCAGGATCCTGCAAAAGAAAGCATGACTGAGGGACAAATAGGGGTACCAGAGAGTATATCTTGATCGCGACAGAACACAAGAAGAAAGGACTACACTGAAAGAGAGGGTACAGAGACGCAAGGAGGAACGAGAGGCAATGATGAAGATGAGCAGGACCCAGACACAGGAGGAAGGGCAAACACACCCCGCAGAATCTCCAACCGAAAGACTCCAACCGCGACAATCCAAACGCAACTGAGCAACCTAAAATACAACCCACTCACTGTTCCCTCCACCACCAACCCCCACATCACAAACCTCACCCCAACAGCTGTCCCTTATGGGCATTCTGACCCCACCCCCATCATTGCAAACCCCACCTACACCACAGCCCCCCATAGGCCCCCACCAAGGCTCTCCCCCAATCCCAATATTCTTGCAGGACCACAGTGATAGAAAAGAAGCTGAAAGTTCGGTACACAAACGCGGACGGAATAACGAATAAGCATGAGGAGTGGAACGAAAGAATCAGTGAGAAATCTCCAGACATCATAGCAGTCACAGAAACAAAACTCGCTGAGACAATAACAGACGCAATCTTCCCACCAGGATATCAGATCCTGAGGAAAGATAGAAGGAGTAGAGGGAGAGGAGGGGTTGCACTGCTCATAAAAAACCGATGGAGATTTGAGGAAATGGATGGCATGGACGTGATTGGAGAAAGAGACTACATAGTAGGTACAATTCAGTCTGGAGAATATAAAGTAGTCATTGGAGTGATGTATAACCCACCACAGAACTGCAGGAGGCCAAGAGAGGAGTACAAAGAAAACTACAGGGTGATGGTGGACACACTGGCTGAGGTGGCAAGAAGAGCTCACTGAAGCAGAGCAAAGTTACGTAATGGGCAATTTCAACCACAGGGAGATCGACTGGCAAAACCTGGAGCCATATGGGGGTCCCGAAACGTGGAGAGCCAAAATGATGGATGTGGTACTTGAAAACCTCGTGCATCAACATGTCATGGACACTACCAGAGAGAGAGAGGGGAGGATGAGCCAGCAAGACTGGATCTTGTGTTCACCCTGAGCAGTTCAGACATTGAGGACATCACTTACGAGAAGCCCCTTGAAGCTAGCAATCACGTGGTTCTGAGTTTTGACTATATAGTAGAGTTACAAGTGGAGAAGGTAACAGGAATTGAATGGGAAAAGCCAAACTATAAAAGGGGGGACTACACAGGTATGAGGAACTTCTTACAGGAGGTTCAGTGGGACAGAGAACTGGTAGGAAAATCAGTAAACGAGATGATGGAATATGTAGCAACAAAGTGCAAGGAGGCAGAGGAAAGGTTTGTTCCCAAGGAAAACAGAAATAATTGGAAGACCAAAGCGAGTCCTTGGTTTACCCGAAGGTGTAGGGAGGCAAAAACTAAGTGCACCAGAGAATGGAAAAGGTACAGGAGGCAAAGGACCCACGAAAATAAGGAGAATAGTAGAAGAGCCAGAAACGAGTACGCACAGATAAGGAGGGAGGACCAGCGACAGCACGAAAACGACATAGCATCAAAAGTCAAATCTGACCGGAAACTGTTGTATACCCACATTAGGAGGAAGATAACAGTCAAAGACCAAGTGATAAGGCTGAGGAAAGAAGGTGGAGAACTCACAAGAAACGATCAAGAGGTATGTGAGGAGCTCAACATGAGATTCAAGGAAGTATTTACAGTGGAGACAGGAAGGACTCTGGGGGGACAGACCAGATGGGGACACAAGCAAGTAATATACCAACAAGTGTTGCACAACATACATACAGATGAGGAGGAGGTGAAGAAACTGCTAAGGGACATCGATACCTCAAAGACAATGGGACCGGACAACATCTCCCATGGGTCATTAGAGAGGGAGCGGACATGTTCTGCGTGCCACTTACCACAATCTTCAACACGTCCCTGGAAACTGGGCAACTACCTGAGGTATGGAAGACGGGAAATGTAGTTCTCATTTTTCAAAAAAGGAGACAGAAAATAGGCACTAAACTATAGACCTGTGTCATTGATGTGTATAGTATGCAAAGTTATGGAGAAGATTATCAGGAGGAGAGTGGTGGAACACCTGGAACAGAACAAGAGTATAAATGCCAACCAGCACAGATTCATGGAAGGCAAATCCTGTGTCCCAAACCTTCTGGAGTTTTATGATAAAGAAACAGAAGTAACACACGAGAGAGAGGGGTGGGTTGATTGCATCTTCTTGGACTGCAAGAAGGCCTTTGACACAATTCCTCACAAGAGATTAGTGCAGAAGCTAGAGGATCAGGCACGTATAACAGGAATGGCACTGCAATGAATCAGAGAATACCTGACAGGGAGGCAACAACGAGTCATGGTACGTAATGATGTATCACAGTGGGCACCTGTGACGAGCGGGGTCGCACAGGGGTCGGTCCTAGGAACAGTGCTATTTTTGGAATATGTGAACGACATGATGGAAGGGTTAGACACAGAAGTGTCCCTGTTCACAGATGATGTGAAGTTAATGAGGAGAATTAAGTTAGATGAGGACCGGGCAGGACTTCAAAGAGATCTGGACAGACTGGACACCTGGTCCAGCAACTGGCTTCTCGAATTTGATCTCGCCAAATGCAAAGTCATGAAGATAGGGGAAGGGCACAGAAGACCGCAGACAGAGTATAGGCTAGGTGGCCAAAGACTGCAAACCTCGCTCAAGGAGAAAGATCTTGGGATGAGTATAACACCGAGCATGTCTCTGGAATCACACATCAACCAGATAACTGCTGCAGCATATGGGCGCCTGGCAAACCTGAGAATAGCGTTCCAATACCTTAGTAAGGAATCGTTCAAGACACTGTACACCGTGTACGTCAGGCCCATACTGGAGTATGCAGCACCTGTTTGGAACCCGAACTTGATAAAGCATGTCAAGAAACTAGAGAAAGTGAAAAGGTTTGCGACAAGGTTAGTTCCAGAGCTAAGGGGAATGCCCTATGACGAAAGGTTAAGGGAAATCGGCCTGACGACACTGGAGGACAGGATGGTCAGGGGTGACATGATAACGACATATAAAATACTGCACGGAATATACAAGGTGGACAAAGACAGGATGTTCCAGGGAGGGGACACAGGAACAAGAGGTCCCAATTGGAATTTGAAGACACAGATGAATCAGAGAGATATTAGGAAGTATTTCTTCAGTGATAGAGTTGTCAGGCAGTGTAATAGCCTAGTAAGTGATGTAGTGATGAGGCAGGAACCATACATAGTTTTAAGACGAGGTTTGATAAAGCTCATGGAGTGGGGAGACAGAGGGCCCAGTAGCAACCGGTGAAGAGGCGGGGCCAGGAGCTAAGACTCGACCCCTGCAACCACAAATAGGTGAGTACAAATAGGTGAGTACACACACACATACACAGGCTGAGGAAAGAAGGTGGGGAACTCACAAGAAACGATCACGAGGTATGTGAGGAACTCAACATGAGATTTAAGGAAGTATTTACAGTAGAGACAGGAATGGCTCTGAGAAGACAGCACAGAGGGTAACACCAACAGGGAATATACCAACAGGTGCTGGATGACATACAAACAACGGAGGAGGAGGAGGAGGTGCAGAAGCTGCTAAGTGACCTCGATACCTCAAAGGCGAGGGGTCCGGACAACATCTCCCCGTGGGTCCTTGCAGAAGTAGCAGAGACGCTGAGCGTGCCAGTAACCACAGTCTTCAACACATCCCTTGAAACTGGGCAACTGCCTGAGGCATGGAAGATGGCAAATGTAGTCTCCATTTTTAAGAAAGGAGACAGAAACGAGGCACTAAACTACAGACCAGCGTCTCTGACGTGTATAGTATGCAAAGTCATGGAGAAGATTATCAGGAGAGTGGTGGAGCACCTGGAACGGAACAAGATTATAAACAGCTACCAGCACGGATTCATGGAAGGCAAATCCTGTGTCACAAACCTTCTGGAGTTTTATGACAAGGTAACAGAAGTAAGACACGAGAGAGAGGGATGGGTTGATTGCATTTTCCTGGACTGCAGGAGATTGGTGCAGAAGCTGGAGTTTGAGGCACGAATAACGGGGAGGGTGCTGCAGTGGATCAAAGAATACCTGACAGGGAGGCAACAACGAGTCATGGTACTTGATGAGGTACCACAATGGGCGCCAGTGACGAGTAGGGTCCCACAGGGGTCAGTCCTAGGACCAGTGCTATTTTTGATATATGTGAATGACATGATGGAAGGGATGGACTCTGACGTGTCCCTGTTCACAGATGATGTGAAGCTGATAAGAAGCATTAAATCGGATGAGGATCAGGCAGGACTACAAAGAGACCTGGACAGGCTGGACACGTGGTCCAGCAACTGGCTTCTCGGATTCAACCCTGCCAAATGCAAAGTCATGAAGATTGGGGAAGGTAAAGAGGACTGCAGACAGAGTATAGGCTAGGTGGACAAAGGCTGCAAACCCCACTTAAGGAGAAAGATCTAGGGGTGACCATAACACCGAGCACGTCTCTGGAGGCCCACATCAACCAGATAACTGCTGCAGCATATGGTCGCCTGGCAAACCTGAGAATTGCGTTCCGATACCTTAGTAAGGAATCGTTTAAGACACTGTACACTGTGTACGTGAGGCCCATACTGGAGAATGCAGCACCAGTTTGGAACCCACACCTGGTCAAGCACGTCAAGAAATTAGAGAAAGTACAAAGGTTTGCAACATGGCTAGTTCCGGAGATCAGGGGAATGTCCTACCAAGAAAGGTTGAAGGAAATCGGACTGACGACACTGGAGGACAGGAGGGTCAGGGAAGACATGATAACAACATACAAAATAATGCGTGGAATTTACAAGGTGGGCAGAGACAGGATGTTCCAGAGAGGGAACACAGAAACAAGGGGTCACAATTGGAAGCTGAAGACCCAGACGAGTCACAGGGATGTTAGGAAGTACTTCTTCAGTCACAGAGCCGTCAGGAAGTGGAATAGCCTAGCAAGTGTTGCAGTGGAGGCAGGAACCATACATAGCTTTAAGACGAGGAATGAGAAAGCTCAGGAAGCAGAGAGAGGGCCTAGTAGCATTCAGTGAAGAGGCGGGGTCAGGAGCTGAGTCTCGACCCCTGAAACCACAATTAGGTGAGTACACACACACACATACACACACAAAAAAAAATAAGACAAGCGAGAAAGGGGTGAATAGACTGCATTTTCTTGGACTGCAAGAAGGCCTTTGACACAGTTCCTCACAAGAGGTTACTGCAAAAGCTAGAGGATCAGGCACACATAACAGGAAAGGCACTGCAATGGATCAGAGAATACCTGACAGGGAGGCAACAACGAGTCATGGTACGTGACTAGGTGTCAGAGTGGGCGCCTGTGACAAGCTCCGTTCCACAGGGGTCAGTCTTAGGACCTGTGCTGTTTTTGGTGTATGTGAATGACATAACGGAAGGGAGAGACTCAGAAGTGTCCTTGTTTACAGATGATGTGAAGATAATGAGGAGAATCAAATCGGTCGACGATCAGGCAGGACTACAAAGAGACCTGGACAGGCTACAAGCCTGGTCCAGCAACTGGCTCCCTGAATTTAACCCTGCCAAATGCAAAGTCGTGAAGATCGGGGAAGGGCAAAGAAGACCACAGACACAGTATAGTCTAGGTGGCCAAAGACTGCAAACCTCACTCATGGAAAAAGATCTTGGGGTGAGCATAACACCGAGCACATCTGAGTCGCACATCAATCAGATAACTGCTGCACTGTACGGGCGTCTGGCAAACCTAAGGATAGTGTTCCGATATCTCAGTAAGGAATCGTTCAAGACTCCGTACACCATTTATGTCAGGGCCATACAGCACCAGTTTGGAATCCACACCTGGTCAAGCACGTCGAGAAATTAGAGAGAGTGCAAAGGTTTGCAACAAGACTAGTCCCAGAGCTAAGGGGAATGTCCTGCGAAGAAAGGTTAAGGGAAATTGGCCTGACGACACTGGAGGCCAGGAGGGTCAGGGGAGACATGATAACGGCATGTAAAATACTGAGTGGAATAGACAAAGTGGACAGAGACAGGATGTTCCACAGATGGGACACAGAAACAAGGGGTCACAATTGGAAGTTAGACTCAGATGAGTCAAAAGGATGTTAGGAAGTTTTTCTTCAGTCATAGAGTAGTCAGGTCGTGGAATAGCTTAGAAAGTGACGTAGTGGAGGCGGGAACCATACATAGCTTTAAGACGAGGTATGATAAAGCTCATGGAGCAGGGAGAGAGAGGACCCAGTAGCAGCCAGTGAAGAGGCAGGACCAGGAGCTATGACTCGACCCCTGCAACTACAAATAGGCGAGTACACACACACACACAAACACACACAACCACACACACACACACACACACACACACACACACACACACACATGCGGCACCAGTTTGGAACCCACACCTAGCCAAGCACGTAAAGAAACTAGAGAAAGTGCAAAGGTTTGCAACAAGACTAGTCCCAGAGCTAAGAGGTATGTCCTACGAGGAGAGGTTAAGGGAAATCAACCTGACGACACTGGAGGACAGGAGAGATAGGGGGGACATGATAACGACATACAAAATACTGAGAGGAATTGACAAGGTGGACAAAGACAGGATGTTCCAGAGATTGGACACAGTAACAAGGGGACACAGTTGGAAGCTGAAGACACAGATGAATCACAGGGATGTTAGGAAGTATTTCTTCAGCCACAGAGTAGTCAGTAAGTGGAATAGTTTGGGAAGCGATGTAGTGGAGGCAGGATCCATACATAGCTTTAAGCAGAGGTATGATAAAGCTCACGGCTCAGGGAGAGTGACCTAGTAGCGATCAGTGAAGAGGCGGGGCCAGGAGCTCGGACTCGACCCCCGCAACCTCAACTAGGTGAGTACAACTAGGTGAGTACACACACAATAAGAAACCCGTATAGTGAGTGGAAGGAAAAGGAAAAATAACCAGCAGTTATTCTTGGGATACACAAATAACCCGCACATAAAAGAGAGAAATTTACGACGACGTTTCGGTCCGACTTGGACCACTTACAAAGTCACACTAGTGTGACTTTGTCAATGGTCCAAGTCGAACCGAAACGTCGTCGTAAGCTTCTCTGTTTTATGTGCGGGTTATTTATGTATCGTTCCAGTCACCGTATTGTGCCTTTTTTGTTATTCATGGGATGTCTGTGGTTTTCCCGAAACAACTGTGTCATAATGAAGAATTAGTGTAACCGGTCAGTAAAGTGCATATCTGTATGGTTCACCTGGTTAGAAAAGTTCATATCTTGATAGTGTAGTGCAAGACGATAGTGATTAGTAAATAACAGTTGTGTTGGATGAAAACATTAATTAGATAATAACAAGCAAGGCTGAGCAAAGAGGGTAGCGCGGTACGACATCTGAGTTGTAAGCTGGTCTCATGCGGCCAGACATCGCTGCCAGGCACCATCAGGACAGATAGTAAAGTGTAAATCTAGTGTGTGATTGAAGCACTGTAAATATGATTAAAACAAATATAGAGAAGAAATTGAAGTTGAACCAGGAGGTCGCCACAATGTGTCAGGGATGTCAGCCACAGCACCGTGTCTTCCTTTGCAGATGACACCCGAATCTGCATGACAGTGTCTTCCACTGCAGACACTGCAAGGCTCCAGGCGGACATCAACCAAATCTTTCAGTGGGCTGCAGAAAACAATATAAAGTTCAACGATGAAAAATTTCAATTACTCCGATATGGTAAACACGAGGAAATTTAAACTTCATCAGAGTATAAAACAAATTCTAACCACACAATAGAGCGAAAAACTAACATCAAAGACCTGGGAGTGATCATGTCAGAGGATCTCACCTTCAAGGACCATAACATTGTATCAATCGCATCTGCTAGAAAAATGACAGGATGGATAATGAGAACCTTCAAAACTAGGGAGGCCAAGCCCATGATGACACTCTTCAGGTCACTTGTTCTATCTAGGCTGGAATATTGCTGCACACTAACAGCACCTTTCAAGGCAGGTGAAATTGCTGACCTAGAAAATGTACAGAGAACTTTCACGGCGCGCATAACGGAGATAAAACACCTCAATTATTGGGAGCGCTTGAGGTTCCTAAACCTGTATTCCCTGGAACGCTGGCGGGAGAGATACATGATTATATACACCTGGAAAATCCTAAAGGGACTAGTACCAAATTTGCACACGGAAATCACTCCCTACGAAAGCAGAAGACTCGGCAGACGAGACATCCCCCCAATGAAAATGAGGGGTGTCACTAGCACGTTAAGAGACAACACAATAAGTGTCAGGGGTCGAAGATTGTTCAACTGCCTCCCAGCATACATAAGGGGGATTACCAATAGACCCCTGGTTGTCTTCAAGCAGGCACTGGACAAGCACCTAAAATCAGTACCTGACCAACTGGGCTGTGGTTCGTAAGTTGGATTGCGTGCAGCCAGCAGTAACAGCCTGGTTGATCAGGCCCTGATCCACCATGAGGCCTGGTCACAGACCTGGCCGCGGAGGCGTTGACCCCCGGAACTCTCTCCAGGTAAACACTGCCAGCGCAAGTATTCACCTAGGCGTGGGGGTTGGGGCCGGGTTGCAGGGTCTAGGTTCTGCCAACTGTAACGTGAAGGTGTCCCCTCTCTGTGTGAGCAAAGAATAGCTAAAAAATACAGCAGTAATTGGAACTTAAATCGAGAAGTCAGGTGTCTCTATTAGACTAGTCACTGGGAAGTGCAATAAGTGGAGAGGGTGGCATTGTACTAGGTAACAGCTATCTACCAAATACAAATGTAGAGTTTATTAGGCACAAAAACAGTACACACACACAAGGGCTTGTGAACGCACACGATTGAGTGTGAGTACACAGCTGTGGAGAGTTGAATATCATACAACGAAAGGGTCTTTTTGGGGGGTACATGCTCGGTGTACTCACATCTGCGGGCAAGCGCGCAGGCGGGAAAGGTTACGCAAAATAACACTAACATGGTAAGTTTATTCAGTAGCAAGCAACTTTTTTAGGAAGTAAGTAGTAAGTTTATTCATTATGTAAGCAAGTAGTAAATGAGTTTATTTCAGGTGTACACGAATGCAGTGACGGGTTGTCATGCATGGCAGCGTCCGTGTGGAGAACCTAGGATAACCCAAAGAGTGAGCACTAGGAAGTACAATAAATAGAGAAGGCAGCATTTTACTAGACAACAGAGCTGTCTAGTAAATACAAGTTGGGACTGCAACAAACTTGAGTCTGTGGTGCAGAGTTTAATAAGACATAATAGTACAAACACACAAGAACTTGTGAGCACACATGAATGTGTGTACGCACACACATACTTGAGAGGGCACTTCTAAAGTGACCGTGACCCCATCCTTCCCTCTACCCAGATCCCCTTTCCCTGGCTTTTCCCCTCCTCTCTTGCTATCTCTGTTCTACTCTCTCTGCCACTGTCTACAAGAACACACACGCACACACACACATACACACACACACACACACACACACACACACACACACACACACACACACACACACACACACACACACACACACACACACACACACACACACACACTCACACACACACACAGGAGCTCGGACTCGACCCCTGCAACCTCAACTAGGTGAGTACACACACAACATGAGATTTAAGGAAGTATTTACAGTGGAGACAAAAAGGCCTCTGGGGGGACAGACCAGATTGGGACACCAGTAAGGAATACACCAACAAGTGTTGGACGACATACATACAGATGAGGAGGAGGTGAAGAAACTGCTAAGGGACATCGATACCTCAAAGACAATGAGACCGGACATCTCCCCGTGGGTCCTTAGAGAGGGAGCAGATACGCTGTGCATGCCACTTACCACAATCTTCAACAAGTCCCTGGAAACTGGGCAACTACCTGAAGTATGGAAGATGGCAAATGTAGTTCCCATTTTTAAAAAAGGAGACAGAAAAGAGGCACTAAACTATAGACCTGTGTCACTGACGTGCATAGTATGCAAAGTTATGGAGAAGATTATCAGGAGGAGAGTGGTGGAGCACCTGGAACGGAACAAGAGTATAAATTCCAACCAGCACCCATTCATGGAAGGCAAATCCTGTGTCACAAACCTTCTGGAGTTTTATGATAAAAAAACAGAAGTAAGACACGAGAGAAAGGGGTGGGTTGATTGCATCTTCTTGGACTGCAAGAAGGCCTTTGACACAGTTCCTCACAAGAGATTAGTGCAGAAGCTAGAGCATCAGGCGCATATAACAGGAAGGGCACTGCAATGGATCAGAGAATACCTGACAGGGAGGCAACAACGAATCATGGTACGTAATGATGTATCACAGTGGGCACCTGTGACGAGCGGGGCCCCACAGGGATCAGTCCTAGGACCAGTGCTATTTTTGGTATATGTGAACGACATGATGGAAGGGTTAGACTCAGAAGTGTCCCTGTTTGCAGATGATGTGAAGTTAATGAGGAGAATTAAATCAGATGAGGACCAGGCAGGACTTCAATGAGACCTGGACAGACTGGACACCTGGTCCAGCAAATGGCTTCTCGAATTTAATCCTGCCAAATGCAAAGTCATGAAGATAGGGGAAGGGCACAGAAGACTACAGATAGAGTATAGGCTAGGTGGCCAAAGACTGCAAACCTCACTCAAGGAGAAAGATCTTGGGGTGAGTATAACACCGAGCATGTCTCCGGAAGCACACAACCAGATAACTGCTGCAGCATATGGTCGCCTGGCAAACCTGAGAACAGCATTCCAATACCTTAATAAGGAATTGTTCAAGACACTGTACACCGTGTATGTCAGGCCCATACCGGAGTATGCAGCACCTGTTTGGAACCCGCATAAAGCACGTCAAGAAACTAGAGAAAGTACAAAGGTTTGCGACAAGGTTAGTTCCAGAGCTAAGGGGAATGTCCTATGAAGAAAGGTTAAGGGAAATCGGCCTGACGACACTGGAGGACAGGAGGGTCGGGGAGACATGATAACGACATATAAAATACTGCGTGGAATAGACAAGGTGGACAAAGATGTTCCAGGGAGGGGACACAGAAACAAGAGGCCACAATTGGAAGTTGAAGACACAGATGAGTCAGAGAGATATTAGGAAGTATTTCTTCAGTCATAGAGTTGTCAGGCAGTGGAATAGCGTAGTGGAGGCAGGAACCATACATAGTTTTAAGACGAGGTTTGATAAAGCTCATGGAGCAGGGAGAGAGAGGACCCAGTAGCAACCGGTGAAGAGGCGGGGCCAGGAGCTAAGACTCGTCCCCTGCAACCAGAAATAGGTGAGCACAAATAGGTGAGTACACACACACACACACACACACACACACACACACACACACACACACACACACACACACACACACACACACACACACACACACACACACACAAACTCCTCCACTCCCTCACACACACACAAACTCCTCCACTCCCTCACACACACACACACACAAACTCCTCCACTCCCTCTTCATCTTTCTTCTCCTCCCCCTCTTTCTCCTCTTCTTTCTCCTTCTCATCTCCTTTACCTATCCATCAGTTCCTGTCCCTCTGTCTCCTTACACCCCCTTGCACCCCCTAATCCCTTTTCCCCTCTGCCACTGTCCCCCTCCCACTCTATATCCTCCCTCCCTCCCTACCTCCCTCTCCCTTTCCCTCCCTACAACAAACACCCAGGCATTAACACACACACACACACACACACACACACACACACACACACCCATCCATCCACACACACACACAGACACACACACACACACACACACACACACACATATACACACACATACTCTCCTCCCTTCCCTCTTCATCTTTCTTCTCCTCTTCCTTTTTCTCCTCCATTCCCCCCTTGTTTATCCATCAATTCCTCTATCTCTCCTTATACCCCCTTGCACCTCCTAATCCATCTTCTCCTCTGCCACTGTGTCCTCTCCAACTCTATATCCTTCTCCCCCTCCCTACCTCCCCACTTTTCCCTGCATATAACAAACACCCACATGCACTCACTTCTGAAAATACATAAGCTCTTTCTGTAGATAACAAAAAAATGTGCTACCAAGGAGCAAGGTGGAGAACCAGGGGTCTGATGGATGTATCTGGGAGGGAAGATTGGGAGACAGAGCTCACAAAAAGGGAGGAAGAGTGGGGAAGGAAACCAGAAGCACTTGGCAAGAAAATGGTGGAGAGGATAGCTGCAGAGAGCAGGAAATGGGAGCTACAAGCCAAAGCAACAGAAGCTAAGTTACAGGGCTTGGAAGAGGAACTGAAAAAACCTGTAACAGCCAAAAGAATCAAAGGACAGCACAGCCATAACATCAGGGACTTCTATATCAGTTACAGATAAGGGGCCTGTTGAGAGCAAAGGAGCTATACTGTATGCAAAGGTCCTATCAGACCAAAGTGGGGCCCAGGACAAGATGAGGAGCATACTAAGAGCAAATGAGAGGTCTGAAGGCAATGAAGGAGCTTTGCTCTAGGCATTGGGGCTTTGGCCAGGGATGGGATAAAGGCAGGAATGCCTAAATGAAAGGAACTAAAACACCTCACGGCATGCAAAGGGAGACACAGAGGGAGGACGAAAGGGAGAGGTCAATTTTTGTCTGTGAGATCCAGGAAGTCAAAGGGGAAACCTTTGATGAAAGAAATCAGGAGAAGAAAAAAAGCAATTGATGGCATCATGAGGGCAATAGGTGAGAATGATATGACCCATGTGACAAATTTTCAGAGAATTGGGTGGTTTGCAAGTGGAAGAAAACGGCCTGCCAGAGTAATCTTCAAGGCAGAATCAGCTTGAACCAGGATCCTGCAGGAGAAAGCATGACTGAGGGACAAACCAGAGTGCCAGAGAGTGTTCCTAGATCGAGACAACACAAGAGGAAAGGATAATACTGAAAGAAAAGGTACAATAATGAAAGAAGGTACGAGAGACAATGATGAAGATGAGCAGAACCCAGACCCAGGTGGAAGAGGAAACTCACCTTCCAGGAACACCCCGACAAGGACTCCAACTACGACAACCCCAATGCAAATGAACACTCCGAACCAAAACACACACACTGGTCCCTCTGTCCCAACCTGCACATCACAAACCCCATCCCCCACAACAACCCCCCTTAGGCCCCTGCCAGGGCTCCTGCTCCTCCAACCCCAATATTCTCCCAGGACCACAGTTTTAGAAAAGTTGAAGGTTTGGTACACAAACACGGATGGAATAACGAATAAATATGAAGAGTGGCATGAAAGAATCACCGAGAGGTCCCCAGACATCATAGCAATCACAGAAATGAAACTCTCCAAGACGCAATCTTCCCACCGGGATATCAGATCCTGAGGAAAGATGGAAGGAGAGGGGGAGGAAGGGTTGCACTGCTTATAAAAAAAATCGATGGGGTTTTGAGGAAATGGAAGGCATGGACGAGATTGGAGAAAGAGATTGCATAGTAGGCACAATTCAGTCTGGGGAATATTAGGCAGTCATATCAGTGATTTATAACCCACCACAGAACTGCAGGAGGCCAAGAGAGGAATATAAAGAGAGCAACAGAGCGATGGTGGACACTCTGGCAGAGGTGGCAAGAAGAGCTCACCAGGGCAGAGAAAGTTATTGGTTATGGACAATTTCAACCACAAGGAGATTGGGAAAACCTTGAGCCACATAGGGGTCCCAAAACATGGAAAGCCAAGATGATGGATGTGGTACTGGTAAACCTCATGCATCAACACGTCAGGGACACTACCACTGAGAGAGGAGAGGATAAACCAGCAAGATTGGACATTGTGTTCACCCTGAGCAATTCAGACATTGAGGACATCACATATGAGAGCCCCCTTTGAGCTAGTGATCACGTGGTTCTCTGTTTTGAATACATAGTAGAGTTACAAGTGGAGAGGGTAACAAGATAGGAATGGGAAAAGCCATAAAATATAAGGGGGGACTACACATTTACGAGGAACTTCCTGCAGGAGTTCAGTGGGACAGAGAATTAGTAGGAAAGTCAGTAAATGAAATGATGGAATACATAACAACAAAATGCAAGGAGGCAGAGGAAAGGTTTGTTCCCATGGGCAACAGAAATAATGGGAAGACCAGAATGAGCCCTTAGTTTACCCGAAAGTGTAGGGAGGCAAAAACTAAGTGCACTAGAGAATGGAAAAAGTATGGAAGGCCCAGGAAAATAAGGACATTAGTCGAAGAGCCAGAAACGAGTATGCACAGATAAGGAGGGAGGCCCAGCGACAATACAAAAAAAACATAGCATCGAAAGTCAAGTCTGACCCAAAGCTGCTCTGTAGCCACATTAGGAGGAAGACAACAGACAAAGACCAAGTGACCAGACTGAGGAAAGAAGATGGGGGAATTCACAAGAAATGATGAAGAGGTATGTGAGGAGCTCAATACAAGTTTTAAGGAAGTATTTACAGTGGAAACAATAAAGACTCTGGGAAGACAGAACAGAGGGAGACATCAACAAGGAATATACTAACAAGGGTTGGATGACATACACACAACTGAGGAGGTGAAGAAGTTGCTAAATGACCTTGATACTTCAAAGGTGATGGGACTGGACAACACCTCCCCGTGGGTCCTTAGTGTGCCACTAACCACGATCTTCAACATATCTCTCGAAACTGGGCAACTACCTGAGGTATGGAAGAAAGCAAATGTAGTTCCCATTTTTAAGAAAGGAAACAGAAACGAGGCATTAAACTGTACACCAGTGTCACTGATACGTATAGTATGCAAAGTCATGGAGAAGATTACCAGGAGGAGAGTGGTAGAGCACCTGGAACAGAACAAGATTACAAATGGCAACCAGCACGGATTCATGGAAGGCAAATCTTTTGTCACAAACCTCCTGGAGTTTTATGACAAGGTAAAGGAAGTAAGACACGAGAGAGAGGGGTGGGTTGACTACATTTTCTTGAACTGCAAGAAGGCCTTTGACACAGTTCCTCACAAGAGATTAGTGCAGAAGCTAGAGCATCAGGCACGTATAACAGGAAGGGCACTGCAATGGATCAGAGAATACCTGAGAGGGAGGCAACAGTGAGTCATGGTACGAAATGAGGTATCACAATGGACGCCTCTGACGAGCAGGGTTCCACAAGGATCAGTCCTAGGACCAATGCTGTTTCTAGTATATGTGAATGACATGACGGAAGGGATAGACTCAAAAGTGTCCCTGTTTGCAGATGATATGAAGTTAATGAGAAGAATTAAATCATATGAAGACCAGGCAGGACTCCAAAGAGACCTGGACAGGCTGGACATGTGGTCCAACAACTGGCTACTCGAATTTAACCCCGCCAAATCCAAAGTCATGAAGATAGGGGAAGGACAAAGAACGCAGACAGCGTATAGGCTAGGTGGCCAAAGACTGCAAACGTCACTCAAGGAGAAAGATTTTGAGGTGACCATATCACCGAGCACGTCTCCTGAAGCACACGCCAACCAGATAACTGCTGCAGCATTTGGGTGCCTGGCAAACCTAAGAATAGCGTTCCGATACCTCAGTAAGGAATCGTTCAGGACACTGTACACCGTGTACGTCAGGCCCATACTGGAGTATGCAGCACCAGTTTGGAACCCACACCTGGTCAAGCACGTCAAGAATTTATAGAAAGTGCAAAGGTTTGCAACATGGCTAGTTTCAAAGCTAAGGGGAATGTCCTATGAAGAAAGGTTAAGGGAAATATGCCTGGCGACACTGGAGAACAGGAAGGTTAGAGGAGACATGATGACGACATACAAAATACTGCGTGGAATAGACGAGGTGGACAGAGACAGGATGTTCCAAAGAGGGGACAGAGAAACAACGGGTCACAATTGGAAGCTGAAGACCCAGATGAGTTAAAGGGATGTTAGGAGGTATTTCTTCAGTCATAGAGTAGTCAGGAAATGGAATAGCCTAGCAAGTGATGTAGTGGAGGCAGGAAACATACATAGCTTTAAGATAAAGTATGATAAAGCTCATGGACCAGGGAGAGAGAGGACCTAATAGCACTCGGTGAATAGGCGGGGCCAGGAGTTGAGACTCGACCTCTCAATCATAACTTGGTGAGTACACACACACACACACACACACACACACACACACACACACACACGGGGCCAGGAGCTCGGACTCGACCCCCGCAACCTCAACTAGGTGAGTACACACACACACACACACACACACACACACATATATATATATATATATATATATATATATATATATATATATATATATATATATATATATATATATATATATATATATATATATAGATATATGCGTGTGTGTGTGTGTGTGTGTACTCACCTGTGGTTGCAGGGGTCGAGTCTTAGATCCTGACTAAGGAAACTCAACACTGGATGTCATGAGGGAGAGGGAGGACGTGATAACGACTATAAAATACTGAAGGGGAAGTGATAAGATAGACAGGGTGAGAAAGATTCCAAGATGGGACACTGCAACAAGAGGACACAACTGGAGGCAGAAAACTGAGATGAATTGTTGAGATGTTAGGAAGTATTTCTTCAGCCTTAGAGTTGTCAGCAAGTAGAACAATCTGGAGAATAAAGTTGTTGAGGCATAATCCATACAAAGCTGTAAGAAGAGGTACGATAAAGCTCATGGAGTAAGGAAAGAATCGACATAACAGCGACCAACGAAGAGGCGGTGCTAGGAGCTGTAACTCGACCCCTGCAACGATATGTAGGTGAGAGTACATATAGTGAGTGTACACACACACACACACACACACACACACAGACTTTTAGTTAGTAAGTTTATTTAGGTACAGGTACATATAAGTACAATTAACATACATAATGAAAATTATCCACCAGGATAACCTCAAAAAAGTCAGACAAATGCACAGGAAACGCACTGCAATGATTCGGGGAATACACACACACACACACACACACACACATGACAGGAAGGAAACAGCGAGTGTTGGTACGTGTAAGTACGTAAGTGTATTCAGATATGCACAAATACATTTACGCAGATTATTATACATAGCAGCATATGTGTAGAGAACCTGGGGTAGCCCCCCCCAAAAAAAGTCAGACAAAGTGACATGTTTCCAGTGGGGTCCTTTTAATACCTTATTATACTATGAAGGAGATAATATCTTATTATTATTACGAGATGTCAAAGTGTGGCAAGTATCGAGTGGGGTTCATAGTCTTAAGTCCAGTGCTGTTTCTCGTAAATGTGAATGACATGACGGAAGGAATAGATTCAGAGGTATCCCTGTTAGCAGACATATCTGGAACTATGAGGAGAATACAACCGCATGTTGACTAAGAAAAAACTAGAAAGGGATACTATGTAATACTATTTAGTACTATGTAGCATTATGTAGGTACTTTGTATGTACTGTGTATGTACTACTTTCTGGAAAGGGTGCCTTTGCCGGCAATATGACGAATAGTCACATAATAAGGTTGCAGCTACCATCCCCATCGCTGGAGACGAGTGTTCTTGTCCCTCATGAAGATGAGGCGGGTGAGAGGATTGTGGTCATTGAAGACGGTGACTACATGGGGTGTGCTGGAGAAGAACACGTCGAAATGTTTCAGCTCAAGTACCAGGGCCAGGGCCTCCTTCTCAATCGTGGAGTAGGCCCACTGATAGGCCTGATATTTGGCTGCAGACTTCCCTAAACAGATGCTTGATGTAACACTGCCCTCGCTCCAGAATCACGTGCATCAACAGGTTTGATAAATGGCTTCGAAAAATCTTGGGAATATAGTATGGGAACAGCACGTAAGAGACATTTGATTCGGTTGAAATCTTCTTGAAAACTAGAAGTCTAAGTGGTTAGGGGTTAGGTTAGGGGGACAATATCTGCAAAATTTCTGCAGAACCTACGATAATATTCTGTCATTCCTAAGAATCCTTACAGAGACTTTTTATCATGAACGGGATAATTTTGAATGGCCAAAACTTTGGCAAATTTAGGTGCCACTTTGCCACTACCCACTTCATGACCTAAGAAAGTTATAGTAGACTGATCAAAAAGATGAATTAATAAGGTTTACAGTTTGTTTAATTGTTCTGAATCTCTCTAGGAGATTTTTGAGATTGGCCGCATGATGAAGTTGATCCCAAGTATCAGAAACTACAACTATATTGATCTATTTTTCAAATGAGGAAGGCGAGATCCTCATTTCAAAGGGAGTCACGGTATATAGACAGTGACTTCCTGGAATTACAAAGAAAAAAATCTTCGTTTTATTCGTTAAAGGAAGATCTAGTTTAGAAACGGAAGGATCTTGGAGGATGGCTAAGTTAGGAAGCCTTATTCGAACCTCCGGAGTCAAGGTCGTCCACAAGGTCAGGGACAGAGGACAAAGTCATTACTGGGACCGTAGGTTACTCAGAGAATATTTTAATCTGATTAATGTGGTAGACCTTACCCGAGTTGAGTTTATCGAGAGATGCTTCCAAGCAATTTAAATCATAATTCATTTTTATCACTTGCACTGGTCCCATAAACCTTGCCTTTAAGGTGTAACATGGCACAGGTTCCTGGACCAGCACCTCGTCTCCTTGGTTAACGGATGGAAATTTAGAAGTTTTGTCGTAACTCTGTTACTTGTTGTTTTGAGCGGTTCTTAGGTTGGCCTTAGCCAATTGACGTGATATGTACAGTCTTTATGTAAGATCATAGGATATCTTGCAGGCATTTTCTCCCAACCATCCCTCCTTGAGCACATATAGTGGACCTCTCACATTTTGCTCAAAAATTTCTGCACAATTTCTCGCATTTCAAACAGCGACGGAATAAGTGATTCTTTCCAGTCTTTATGACAATACAAGCAATACGCGAGTATCATAATTTTAAAGATTTAGTGAAATATTTCCAATGTGCCTTGGGACTGAGGATGACAGGCTGTGGACAGTTTCTGAACAGGGGCGACATGTGTAAGGAAATATGCCCAACTTTCACTCCCTGGCAGGGCCTAAATAACTTTCACTTCCTACCAGGGCCTAAATAACTTTCACTCCCTAGCAGGGCCTAAATAACTTTCACTCCCTACCAGGGCCTAAATAACTTTCACTCCCTACCAGGGCCTAAATGACTTTCACTCCCTACCAGGGCCTAAATAACTTTCACTCCCTACCAGGGCCTAAATAACTTTCACTCCCTAGCAGGGCCTAAATAACTTTCACTCCCTACCAGGGCCTAAATAACTTTCACTCCCTACCAGGGCCTAAATGACTTTCACTCCCTACCAGGGCCTAAATAACTTTCACTCCCTACCAGGGCCTAAATAACTTTCACTCCCTAGCAGGGCCTAAATAACTTTCACTCCCTACCAGGGCCTAAATAACTTTCACTCCCTACCAGGGCCTAAATGACTTTCACTCCCTACCAGGGCCTAAATAACTTTCACTCCCTACCAGGGCCTAAATAACTTTCACTCCCTACCAGGGCCTAAATAACTTTCACTCCCTACCAGGGCCTAAATAACTTTCACTCCCTACCAGGGCCTAAATAACTTTCACTCCCTACCAGGGCCTAAATAACTTTCACTCCCTACCAGGGCCTAAATAACTTTCACTCCCTAGCAGGGCCTAAATAACTTTCACTCCCTACCAGGGCCTAAATAACTTTCACTCCCTACCAGGGCCTAAATAACTTTCACTCCCTACCAGGGCCTAAATAACTTTCACTCCCTACCAGGGCCTAAATAACTTTCACTCCCTACCAGGGCCTAAATAACTTTCACTCCCTACCAGGGCCTAAATAACTTTCACTCCCTACCAGGGCCTAAATAACAAAAAGGCACAATACCATGACTGGAACAATACACAAATAACTCGCACATAGAAGAGGGGAGCTTATGATGACGTTTCATAAGAACATAAGAAAGAAGGAACACTGCAGCAGGCCTACTGACCCATTTACAATGTCACACTAACAGAAAGGAGAGAAGGAGGCAGTATATATAGGCCAGCAGACGTGGACGGGACAATGGAGGTATCGTTTCGCCACACAGTGGCTTCATCAGTCCAATATAAAGTAGAAAGGTGTAAGGAGAGGAGGAGTTTAAGGTAATCAGTCCCTCAGCCTGGAGTCGATGTGTTCAGTCCATCAATCTCCTCTCCTTACACCTTTCTACTTTGTATTGGACTGATGAAGTCACTGTGTGGCAAAACGTTTCCTCGATAAAGATTCTCATATGTTGCGTAAGTATCTCAATCTTCAACTTGTGGGTTTTCAAAACTATTCATCACAATGGAGGTAGTAGGAAAGGAAGTAGAGAGGTAGTGGTTGCGGTAGTTGTAGTGGAGTCAAAGACTAAGAAAAAGGAACACTGCAAGGGGGGATAGGGGCCCACAAAGGGTAGGAACAAAATCACAGTGTGGAAAATAAATAATAAAGAACCAAACACCCAGGGCAGAAGAAAGAAAATTTAAAGGAAAAAGAGGAAAGAGGAAAGGGGAAGAGAGAGAAGGAGAGAAAGGAATCAGGTTAAGTTACTGGTGTTATGAAGTTTGGAATATTTTACAATGTACGTAATGGGAAAAGAAGGCATCCACAGTGACAAAGCCAAGACTAAGATTCATGCAAGGAAAGTTGTGAATAAGGGAGGATTCAACCAGACGGTGACTGTGAAAGTTAGATGTTGGGTAGACAGTTTGATGTCTAAGGAACATAAGAAAGAACGAACACAGCAGCAGTCCTACTGGCCTATGCGAGGCAGGTCAGACACGTCACTTAAGGGAGGAGCACGGCATCCGACCTAGTAGCACAAGCTAGTCAGGTCCAACTCACACCCACCCACACCCACTCCTGTATTTATCCAACCTATTTTTAAAACTACGCAACGTCTTAGCTTCTATGACGGTACTCGGGAGTTTGTTCCACTCATCCACAACTCTATTACCAAACCAGTGCTTTCTTATATCTTTCCTGAATCTGAATTTTTCCAATTTAAAACCAATGCTGTGAGTCCTGTCTATGTTAGATATTTTTATCATGCTGTTTACATCCCCTTTATTCATTCCTATTTTCCATTTATACACCTCAATCATATCTTCCTAATCCTACGCCTCTCTAGAGAGTGGAGATTTAGGGCCCTCAGTCTATTCTCATAGGGAAGATTTCTGACACATGGGATCATGTGCAAGAAAGGTATAAAATACCGACAATATGAAAGTTAAGACACATGTGCAACATCTGGATATCTTTATTGTAGTAGACGTTTCGCCATCCAGTGGCTTTATCAATACAGATTCTAGGACATAATAGGAAGACAGTAGAACTATATACAAAAGATGAGGTAATCAGTCCCTCGGCCTTGGAGTTAGTGTTCACAGCATCGTGGTGGAGGAGAGTCTGGAGCAAAGGCAAGAAGACTGGCGCTTTTTATAGGCGTCAGTGAATGGGACGGGCAGCAGACGAGGGCAGTCACTGGTAGGCGGGATTCCCCAGTGGAAGTAGGTCCTTCCCAAAGAGATGGGTTAGTTGCAGCAGCCGTGAAGAAGGTCTTGTAGATGTCCTCTGAACCAAGATTCCATGATGTTGCAGTGTCTGACAAGTTGTGCAAGAAAGGTATAAAATACCGACAATATGAAAGTTAAGACACATGTGCAACATCTGGATATCTTTATTGTAGTAGACGTTTCGCCATCCAGTGGCTTTATCAATACAGATTCTAGGACATAATAGGAAGACAGTAGAACTATATACAAAAGATGAGGTAATCAGTCCCTCGGCCTTGGAGTTAGTGTTCACAGCATCGTGGTGGAGGAGAGTCTGGAGCAAAGGCAAGAAGACTGGCGCTTTTTATAGGCGTCAGTGAATGGGACGGGCAGCAGACGAGGGCAGTCACTGGTAGGCGGGATTCCCCAGTGGAAGTAGGTCCTTCCCAAAGAGATGGGTTAGTTGCAGCAGCCGTGAAGAAGGTCTTGTAGATGTCCTCTGAACCAAGATTCCATGATGTTGCAGTGTCTGACAAGTTGTGCAAGAAAGGTATAAAATACCGACAATATGAAAGTTAAGACACATGTGCAACATCTGGATATCTTTATTGTAGTAGACGTTTCGCCATCCAGTGGCTTTATCAATACAGATTTGTATATAGTTCTACTGTCTTCCTATTATGTCCTAGAATCTGTATTGATAAAGCCACTGGATGGCGAAACGTCTACTACAATAAAGATATCCAGATGTTGCACATGTGTCTTAACTTTCATATTGTCGGTATTTTATACCTTTCTTGCACAACTTGTCAGACACTGCAACATCATGGAATCTTGGTTCAGAGGACATCTACAAGACCTTCTTCACGGCTGCTGCAACTAACCCATCTCTTTGGGAAGGACCTACTTCCACTGGGGAATCCCGCCTACCAGTGACTGCCCTCGTCTGCTGCCCGTCCCATTCACTGACGCCTATAAAAAGCGCCAGTCTTCTTGCCTTTGCTCCAGACTCTCCTCCACCACGATGCTGTGAACACTAACTCCAAGGCCGAGGGACTGATTACCTCATCTTTTGTATATAGTTCTACTGTCTTCCTATTATGTCCTAGAATCTGTATTGATAAAGCCACTGGATGGCGAAACGTCTACTACAATAAAGATATCCAGATGTTGCACATGTGTCTTAACTTTCATATTGTCGGTATTTTATACCTTTCTTGCACAACTTGTCAGACACTGCAACATCATGGAATCTTGGTTCAGAGGACATCTACAAGACCTTCTTCACGGCTGCTGCAACTAACCCATCTCTTTGGGAAGGACCTACTTCCACTGGGGAATCCCGCCTACCAGTGACTGCCCTCGTCTGCTGCCCGTCCCATTCACTGACGCCTATAAAAAGCGCCAGTCTTCTTGCCTTTGCTCCAGACTCTCCTCCACCACGATGCTGTGAACACTAACTCCAAGGCCGAGGGACTGATTACCTCATCTTTTGTATATAGTTCTACTGTCTTCCTATTATGTCCTAGAATCTGTATTGATAAAGCCACTGGATGGCGAAACGTCTACTACAATAAAGATATCCAGATGTTGCACATGTGTCTTAACTTTCACATGGGATCATCTTTGTCATCCTCCTTTGTACGTTTACCAGTGCATTTATATCCATTCTGTAATACGGTGACCAGAACTGTGTAGCATAGTCTAAATGAGGCCTAACCAAAGATATACAGAGTTGAAGGACAACTTGAGGACTTCTATTATTTATACTTCTTGCTATGAAGCCAAGGATTCTGTTAGCTTTATTACGAACACTTACGCACTGTTGCCTTGGTTTCAAATTACTGCTAACCAGAACTCCTAAATCCTTTTTGCAATCCGTAATATTAAGATCTACGTTATTTAGTTTATATGTGGCATGGTTATTTTCGTGTCCAACATTTAGAACTTTGCATTCGTCTGTATTAAACTGCATTTGCCATTTCTCCGACCACTGCATCAGTCTATTCAAATCATCCTGGAGTGCTCTAATATCCTCATTAGAATGAATTGGACGTCATATTTTGGTGTCATCAGCAAATTTGCTTATGACGCTATTTATTCCCTCATCTATGTTGTTTATGTAGATTGTGAACAACAAGGGGCCCAACACTGACTCCTGTGGAACACCACTTGTGACGTGCCCCCATTCCGAGTTCTCCCAATTTATGCAAATTCTCTGCTGCTTATTTGTCAGCCATGCCTCTACCCAGGAAAAAATTTCTCATCCTGTTTCGTGTGCCTTAAGTTTTTTCAACAGCCTCTGATGTGGACCTCTATCGAAAGCCTTACTGAAGTCCATATACACAATATCATATTCAATACCATGATCTACCTCCTCAAATGCATTAGTGAAGAAAGTTAGTAAATTTGTAAGACAGGAACGACCCTTTGCAAAACCGTGTTGAGATTCATTAATCAATTTATGCCTATGAAGATGGCTACGAATTGCTTCGGCAATTATTGAGTCCATAAATTTACCAACTATGGAGGTAAGGCTTATTGGTCTATAGTTCGAAGCTAAGGACATTTCACCTGCCATGTAATAAGGTACTACATTTGACATTTTCCACTTGTCTGTCACTATGCCAGTTTGTAGTAATATATTGAAAAGATTAGCCAAAGATATGCTAAGTTCCTCTTTACATTCCTTTAACACCCTTGCAAACAGTTCATCATGACCTGGGGATTTGTTAGGTTTTAATTTCTCTATTTGTCTGAGGACCATGTCACTAGTTACCGCAATAGTACATAGTTATTATTGTCCTGTTCTACATAATTTATTATTTCTGGAATTTCGTTAGTATCTTCCTGAGTAAAAACTGAGAGGAAGTATGCATTGAAAAGTTCACACATTTCCTTATCACTGTCAGTGATCTGACCTGAGGTACTCTTAAGTGGGCCTATCTTGTCCTTACTCACAAGAACATAAGAACATAAGAGGGAGGAATACTGCAGCAGGCCTGTTGGCCATACAAGGCAGGTCCTTTACAATCCTTCCTACTAACAAAATATTTGCCAACCAAATTTTCAGTGCTACCCAAGAAATGAGTTTTGATGATTCTATTTATTCATTATGCAAGTCTCACTCAAATCCAACCCCTCTCACTCATGTATTTATCTAACCTAAATTTGAAACTACCCGACTTTTTAGCTTCAATAACCCAACTAGGTAGACTGTTCCACTCATCAACTACCCTATTTCCAAACCAATACTTTCCTGTATCCTTTCGAAATCTAAACTTATCTAATTTGAATCCATTATTGCGGGTTCTTTCTCGAAGTGATATCCTCAAAACCTTATTTATATCCCCTTTGTTAATACCCATCTTCCACTTATACACTTCGATCATGTCTTCCCTCATTCTTCGTCTTACAAGTGAATGTAGTTTAAGAGTCTTCAATCGCTCTTCGTACAGAAGATTTATAATGCTATATATTAATTTGGTCATTCTACGCTGGACGTTTTCTAGCGAATTTATATCCATTCTGTAATATGGAGACCAGAACTGAGCTGCATAATCTAGGTGAGGCCTTACTAATGATGTATAAAGCTGTAATATAACCGCTGGATTTCTGTTGCTTACACTTCTAGGTATTATTCCCAGTAATCTGTTTGCTTTATTACGTACGTTTAGGCACTGCTGTCTTGGTTTAAGGTTGCTGCTTACCATAACCCCCAAGTCCTTTTCGCAATCTGTATGGCTAAGTTCTGCGTTATTTAACTGTTAAGTACTAGGGTTATGGACACTCCCGAGCTTCATAACCTTGCATTTATCTACATTGAACTGCATCTGCCACTTTTCTGACCAGGAATTGAGTTTGTCTAAATCCTCCTGAAGTTCCCTGATATCTAGGTTTGAATCAATTATCCTACCTATCTTTGTGTCATCGGCGAATTTGCTCATATCACTAGTAATTCCCTCATCAAGGTCATTGATCTATATTATAAACAACAACGGGCCCAAGACTGATCCCTGTGGAACGCCACTTGTTACAGATCCCCACTCGGATTTAACCCCATTTAAGCATACTCTCTGCTTCCTATTGGTGATCCATGACTCGATTCATGACAGCACTTTTCCCCTAATGCCATGAGCTGCCACTTTCTTTAACAGTCTCTGGTGCGGTGCTCTATGAAAAGCCTTATTAAAATCTAAAATAAACAATATCGAATCCTTTAACATGATCAACGGCCTCAAAAGCTTTATTGAAGAAGGTTAATAAATTAGTTAAGCAGGAACGGCCCCTGATGAATCCATGCTGAGTATCATTAATCAAGCTATGGTTATCGAGATGGCTTATTATATTATCAGCTATAATTGATTCTAGTAATTTGCCTACAATTGAGGTTAGGCTTATTGGGCGGTAATTTGGCGGTGAGGATTTGTCCCCTGCTTTAAAAATAGGAATTACATTAGCCATTACATTAGTCTGCGGTCAATCAAACAAACGGGCTTCCACATGGCTAAATTGTCATTTTTGTGGAAATTGGTGTCACGCCCCTTGTGCAGATATCCAAGAACTAGCTACAAGCAGTATTAAAACAGGGAAGTGTTTTTGGGTATGCCCAAATGAGGAAAATCTGTGGACTAAAATCACAAGGGTATTAAAAGAGGATAACATCAAAGCTGCTTTCATAGACAATCTGGAAGCTTTCTACAACAGATGGGAACATAAAAAGTCTGGGCTGAATGGTACTGCCCTTGATACTGGCCATGTAGTCAGAAACTGTAAGGCTGGAGGTGATGTCCTGGTAGTCAGTAAATGTGGGGCTGATAGTGCTGTCCTGGGAGACAGTAATGGTGAAGCTGGAGGTGCTGTCCTGGGAGACAGTAATGGTGAAGCTGGAGGTGCTGTCCTGGGAGACAGTAATGGTGAAGCTGGAGATTTTGTCCAGGTAGTCGGGAATTATACGCAGGAAGGAATACATATAAATGACCTCATAGGGGACAGGAGCCGTAGTGGGGAAACAAGTGTAGTCAAAGATAAGATAAAACCAATATTGCAAACTAGAAATACCACAGGAAATAGCAAACAAGAGGACTCCACTAGCAATAGTGAAGATATATTACCAAAAACAACTGGTGGGAGCTCCATTGTTGGTGCTAGGGAGGATAGGAATAAGACAGGGAAACATGCACCAACAGGGAATACAGTCACAGAAACCCAAGGCAAACGGAAACAAAGCCTGTGCACATACTATGCACTTGGTATCTGCAGACATGGGAAATCTGGAAAAACAGACGGGACGTGCAACTATGACCACCCTAGAAAATGCCATGCCCATATGACAACAGGAAAATGCAAACTCCCTTCCTGTAAGCTTTTTCACCCTGAAATGTGTACCTATTCAGTACAGGAAAGACTGTGCTATAACTTAAATTGCCAGGCACACCATCTAAAGGGTACAAAAAGATACAAAACATCCAGGCCATGGGAAAACCTGGGTAGCCACAGCCACTCAAGAGGGAGAGGTTTTTTAGTGCCAGGAAGGAAAAAAAACTGGCAGGAAATGGCAGAAATCGTACACCAAATCCAGTCATTCCTGGAGTGGAACCACAGTCGATGGCCTCCACTCCAAACCAACAGATACAGATACTAATGCCGGAAAAAAATCCCCCCCCAGTACCAACAATACCACCAGTCCGATGACATTCTTCTTTGCAAATATACAGGGTCTAAAGCCAGCAACAAACAACAAAATACCTTTCATCCGTGGACTGCTTGCAGAGGCAAAGGCAATGTTCGCGGCTTTCACTGAGACCCACATAAAGGATCACTTGGACAACGAAATATGGATCCCAGGTTACAACCTATACAGATATGACAGAGTGAACAGGCAAAATGGATGGGGGGTTGGCCTGTACATTGCAGAGTCACTTGTTTGCACAGAACTGCTAAATGCCTCAAATGATGTAGTGGAAGTTTTAGCAGTAAAGGTCGAGAACCAAAACCTAGTCATTGTGGTAGTCTACAAGCCTCCGGATGCAACATCCCAGCAATTCCAGGAACAGCTGTTAAAAATTGACCACTGTCTGGAAAATCTTCCAGCTCCTGCACCCAACATCTTGCTCCTGGGGGATTTCAACTTAAGGCACCTAAAATGGAGGAATATAGCAAATAATATTGTTGCAGTAATAACACCAGGAGGCAGCTCTGATGAAAACTCACACTCACACGAGCTTTTAAATCTCTGCACAAAATTCAATTTAAACCAGCAAATAATAGAGCCTACTAGACTGGAGAATACACTAGACCTCATCTTCACTAACAATGATGATCTGATAAGAAATGTCACCATATCAAAAACAATATACTCAGATCACAACATAATTGAGGTTCAGACATGTATGCGTGGAGCCCCAGACCGACATAATGAGACTAGTCACGAGGGAGCATTCACCAAATTCAACTTCAATAACAAAAATATAAAGTGGGACCAAGTAAACCAAGTCCTAACCGATATAAGCTGGGAAGATATACTAAGGAACACAGACCCCAACTTATGCCTAGAACAGATTAACTTGGTGGCACTCGATGTATGCACAAGGCTTATTCCTCTAAGAAAAAGGAGTAGATGTAAAATAGAAAGAGACAGGTGCTCCCTTTACAGGCGACGGAAAAGAATAACAGAGCGGCTAAAAAAAGGTCAATATATCTGAAATGCGTAGGGAGACACTGGTCAGAGAAATACCAAGCATCGAACTTAAGCTAAAGGAATCTTATAGGAGTCAGGAATCGCGGAAGAACTAAAAGCCATAAATGAAATCGAAAGAAACCCAAAGTATTTCTTCTCCTATGCCAAATCAAAGTCGAGAACAACGTCCAGTATTGGGCCCCAACTTAAACAAGATGGGTCCTACACAGATGACAGCAAGGAAATGAGTGAGCTACTCAAGTCCCAATATGACTCAGTTTTTAGCAAGCCGCTAACCAGACTGAGAGTCGAAGATCAAAATGAATTTTTTATGAGAGAGCCACAAAATTTGGTTAACACAAGCCTATCCGATGTTATCCTGACGCCAAATGACTTCGAAAAGGCGATAAATGACATGCCCATGCACTCTGCCCCAGGGCCAGACTCATGGAACTCCGTGTTCATCAAGAACTGCAAGAAGCCCCTATCACGAGCCTTTGCCATCCTATGGAGAGGGAGCATGGACACTGGGGTCGTCCCACAGTTACTAAAAACAACAGACATAGCCCCACTCCACAAAGGGGGCAGTAAAGCAACAGCAAAGAACTACAGACCGATAGCACTAACATCCCATATCATAAAAATCTTTGAAAGAGTCCTAAGAAGCAAGATCAGCCATCTAGAAACCCATCAGTTACACAACCCAGGGCAACATGGGTTTAGAACAGGTCGCTCCTGTCTGTCTCAACTATTGGATCACTACGAGAAGGTCCTAAATGCACTAGAAGACAAAAAGAATGCAGATGTAATATATACAGACTTTGCAATAGCCTTCGACAAGTGTGACCATGGCGTAATAGCGCACAAAATGCGTGCTAAAGGAATAACAGGAAAAGTCGGTCGATGGATCTATAATTTCCTCACTAACAGAACACAGAGAGTAGTCGTCAACAGAGTAAAGTCCGAGGCAGCTACGGTGAAAAGCTCTGTTCCACAAGGCACAGTACTCGCTCCCATCTTGTTCCTCATCCTGATATCCGACATAGACAAGGATGTCAGCCACAGTACCGTGTCTTCCTTTGCAGATGACACCCGAATCTACATGACAGTGTCTTCCACTGCAGACACTGCAAGGCTCCAGGCGGACATCAACCGAATCTTTCAGTGGGCTGCAGAAAACAATATGAAGTTCAACGATGAGAAATTTCAATTACTCAGATATGGTAAACACGAGGAAATTAAATCTTCATCAGAGTACAAAACAAATTCTGGCCACAAAATAGAGCGAAACACCAACGTCAAAGACCTGGGAGTGATCATGTCGGAGGATCTCACCTTCAAGGACCATAACATTGTATCAATCGCATCTGCTAGAAAAATGACAGGATGGATAATGAGAACCTTCAAAACTAGGGAGGCCAAGCCCATGATGACACTCTTCAGGTCACTTGTTCTATCTAGGCTGGAATATTGCTGCACACTAACAGCACCTTTCAAGGCAGGTGAAATTGCTGACCTAGAAAATGTACAGAGAACCTTCACGGCACGCATAAGGGAGATAAAACACCTCGATTACTGGGAGCGCTTGAGGTTCCTGAACCTGTATTCCCTGGAACGCAGGCGGGAGAGACGCATGATTATATACACCTGGAAAATCCTAGAGGAACTAGTACCGAACTTGCACTCGAAAATCACTAACTACGAAAGCAAAAGACTTGGCAGACGATGCAACATCCCCCCAATGAAAAGCAGGGGTGTCACTAGCACGTTAAGAGACCATACAGTAAGTGTCAGGGGCCCGAGACTGTTCAACTGCCTCCCAGCATACATAAGGGGGATTACCAACAGACCCCTGGCAGTCTTCAAGCTGGCATTGGACAAGCACCTAAAGTCGGTTCCTGACCAGCCGGGCTGTGGCTCGTACGTTGGTTTGCGTGCAGCCAGCAGCAACAGCCTGGTTGATCAGGCTCTGATCCACCAGGAGGCCTGGTCACAGACCGGGCCGCGGGGGCGTTGACCCCCGGAACTCTCTCCAGGTAAACTCCAGGTATCAGGCACTTTTCCTGTTTGAAGAGAAATATTAAAAATATTAGTCAATGGTTCACATAGTTCCACTCTTTAAGATGTGGTTTACAGTCAATAGCATGTTGCACGCTGCACAGTAAGGAGAAGGGTTTCCTGCAATCACATCTCTATATGTGAGCTAAATGGGCTTTAATCTACAATCTGAAACGAATCGTTTCAGAGTGACTATTCGTTCCGAAAGAGGAGAGCCAGACACCACCTCCTGCCGAGTCCTCTACAGCTGTCTCAGTACCTTATGCCTAGAGTGTAGATGAGCCAACTACTATTGAATATTTTGGTCCACGCGATTCACTGTGCACTTTGGGAGTCAGGGTAAAAAGTGAACAGGATGAGAGAAGCGAAAATAGTATTAAGTTCCATAGAGAACACAGCGGGATTCTACTGATAGCTGAGCACAATATAAATCCCTGGCGAGTGTCACTGCAGTCAACACTCATCTCACTCTTCGGCCTATCAGCAAAAATATTAATTCTTGACCCATCAGTCGAATCATGCTCGAAGAAAGGCCCCAAGTTCTTAGGGTCACCAACTGCCCATGGGAAAGTGGCCAGGGGGGAAGGGGGAAAACTCTTCTTTTCAGAAGTAACATGCAGGGCAGCCCATGAGGGAAGGACAGTCACTAGTGAAATAATTATGAAATGGCATTGAAATGGCTATGAAACAAATAGACCGACTGAAACAAATCGCCGGGTCCTGATGAGCTTCTTTCAAGAAGATATAAACAAAGTTTTCCAGTGGGCAACGGAAAACAATATGATGTTCAATGAAGACAAATTCCAACTACTCCGTTATTGAAAACTGGAGGAGATAATAACTAGAACAGAGTATACTACAAACTCTGGCAATACAATAGAGCGAAAAAATAATGTAAGGGACCTGGGAGTAGCAATGTCTGAGGATCTCACTTTCAAGGATCACAACAGTGCCACGATCACAAGTGCAAAGAAAATGATAGGATGGATAATGAGAACGTTCTAAACAAGAGATGTCAAACCAATGATGATCCTTTTCAAATCAGTTCTCTCTAGGCTAGAGTATTGCTGTACATTAACATCTCAAATTCAAATTCAAACTTTATTCTCTATAAGTATTACAATGCTGAGTTACAGAATTTGGTTATTGTGTGGTTTACATGTAGTAAAATAATAATTACAGAGTGTACCACTAGAACGCCTAGCATGGCTAGGCATTTCGGGCAGACTTATATTAAATCTTAGGTTTAAAATGTTACAAAATTATGAGATAAGTTGGTATTATGGCTAAGTGACTAAATACTAGTTGTGAGTTTAGCAATGTGAATGCTTTTGTTTTGGCACTACACGTAGTTTTAGTATTGGAGTATCACAGGCCAACTTATGACTAGTTAAGATTCATTATTTTGAGACTGAGATTGATATTTCTATTTATGGTCAAATGGGTGAGTGAGTGTAAGTGTGAACCACCAGGTGGTATTCGTATTATTAGTTGACAGGGTGTATCAGGGAGATAAGATGTTTTCTGATGGTAGTTTTGAAGGTGATGAATGTGTCTGCAGTTTCGGAATTTTCAGGTAGGGTGTTCCAGATTTTAGGGCCTTTGACATACATTGAATTTTTGTAAAGGTTTAGTCGGACACAGGGAATGTCATAGAGATGTTTGTGTCTGGTGTTGTGCCTGTGGGTTCTGTCACAACTATCAAGAAAGCGTTTTAGGTCAAGGTTAATATTGGAATTTAAGGTCCTGTAGATGTAGATTGCACAGTAGTAAGTGTGGATGTACTGAACAGGGAGTAAGTTTAGATCTATGAAGAGTGGGGGGGGGGTGTTTCCAGGGATGGGATTTAGTGATTATTCTTACTGCAGCTTTTTGTTGGGTTATTATTGGCTTTAGGTGTGTTGCTGCAGTTGAAACCCAAGCACAGATAGCATAGGTGAGGTATGGATATATAAGTGAATGGTATAGTGTGAGAAGGGCAGTTTGCGGCACGTAGTATCGTATATTGGAGAGGCTCCCAACCGTTTTGGATACATTTTTGGTTATGTGTTGGATATGGGTGCTGAAGTTCAGGTTGTTGTCGAGGTATAGGCCTAGGAATTTGCCCTCATTATGCCTGGTAATTAGAGTGTTGTCGATCTTAATGTTAATTTGCGCATCTCCTGCTCTGCTACCAAACATAATGTAGTAGGTTTTGTCAACGTTAAGCGTAAGTTTATTGGCTGTCATCCAAGTCGATATTTTGATCAGCTCCTCATTAACAATGGTGTTGAGGGTTGCAAGATTAGGGTGAGAGATGACATAAGTCGTGTCGTCAGCAAAGAGAATGGGGTTCAGGTGTCGAGATACATTTGGAAGATCATTGATGTATATGAGGAATAGCAGGGGACCAAGGACACTTCCCTGCGGAACTCCAGTATCAAGTGGCTGTGTTGTTGATGCTGTGTCTTTAATGGTGACATACTGATACCTATTAGTAAGGAAAGATTTGAAATATGCAAGCGCATGGCCTCTTATACCATAATGGTCAAGTTTGTGGAGTAGGATGCAGTGGTCTACTGTGTCAAAAGCTTTTCTTAGGTCAATAAAAATTCCTAGTGGATATTCCTTATTTTCCAATGCTGTGTAAAGCAGATCTAGCATTTTTATAATTGCATCGTTAGTGCTTTTATTTTTCCAGTATCCAAATTGGCAGATTTTGGATAGCAATGGTAAGTTTGATATTGGCCTATAGTTGTTTAAATCTGTAGGGTCACCACCTTTATGTATTGGTGTAACCCTTGCCGTCTTGAGTAGTTTCGGGAAGGTGCTAGCTTCTAGTGACTTGTTAAAAAGCAATGAGATAGTATGCGAGAGGACATGGGCCACTCTCTTGTACAATAATGGTGGGACTTGAGACAGATTCCCTGAGTTATTTTTAAGTGACTTTATAATCTCGGTGACTTCCGTGGACTCAGTTGGAGCAAGATAGAAGGAATTTGGGAAATTCTTATCTAGGTAGTTCCCGGCATGGGCATTGGTACGTGGGATTTTATTGGCGAGATTAGAACGTATGGTTGAGAAGAAGTCGTTTATCTTGTTAGCTGTGTCGGTGGGTTGCAGTGGTGTTTCATTAGGTTTAGTTAGGACAATATTCTTGTTTTTTTTCAGTTTGTGGGTCCCTAGAATCTGAGAGAGTGTTTTCCAGGTCTTTTTTATATCTCCTCTTGTGTCAGTGAATCTACTGGAGTAGTATAGTTGTTTGGCTTTCTTTATTACTTTGGTGAGGACTGATGAATAGTGTTTAAGAATATCTTTGTGTATTAAGCCCTGTCTATATTGCTTTTCATATTGGTGTTTCTTGTCAATGGATTTCAGAATGGTGCTGGTTAGCCATGGGCAACCAAGCCGTTTGTTTGTGATCTGTTTCGTTTTTATAGGACAATGTTTGTTGTATAGTCTAAGTAGCTTGTTAAGAAAAATGTGTGTCCAGTCATCAATACCATTGGCCTTGGAGAATTCTGTAGGCCAGTCAACAGTCTCTAGGTCAGCTGTGAACTTCCTTATTGAGGCCTCATCATGGAGTCTAAATGAGACTTTGTTGTATTCAAGTGGTGGTTTACTAATGTTTGTCAAGAGGAAGGTAGGGTAGTGGTCTGTAGTGCTATCTGTGATTATCCCTGATTTAAGGTGGGCTAGTATATTGGTCCATATGTGGTCTATTGTGGTTGCACTTGTTTCATTGAGCCTGGTTGGTTTAGTTATTGTTGGTATGAGAAGTGTGTTGTTCATATTGTTGATGAAATCAGTTACAGGCTGATCATCTAGTAGGCCAAGGTTGATGTTGAAGTCTCCAGCTAAGAGAAGGTGGTGCTTATTCATTTGTCTGTTTGTTATTAGTGCCTTTAATTTCTCACTGAAATATGGGATGTTAGTGTGGGGTATCCGGTAAATGGCACCGATTGTTATAGGCGTCTTAAGGTTTTTTTACAGTAAAATTAGCAAAAATGTATTCTCCATATTCATCACTAAAGCAATTGGTGCTGATACAAGATAATTGGTTAGAGTAATAGATTGCAGTACCACCCCCAACTTGGTATGGTCTGCAGTTGTGGATTGCTGTGTATCCTGGTAGAGGGTAGATATCTATTGTGTCCTGTTTTAGCCAGGTCTCGGTAAGAATAATGCAGGAGAAGGGTGTCTTTAGTGATTCAAGGAGTGCCAGGAGGTCATCATAGTGTTTGCTTAAGGACCTGATGTTGTAGTTAAGTACTGATAGACTTTTATCATTGTTTAGGATAGTGCTGGCTTGTGATGCTGTGTAGTAAAGGCAGTTACTTTCCAATAGGTTTTGATTGTGTGTCAGATTATGTAGGTTTAGATCAGGGTCAACGTGATCAATCATCTTCTAGGTTTAAATTATGGTTATTTATATCCTGAGTTGTGTGTTGAGTTTTAGTACTGATATCTGTAGTGGTAGGAAGTTTGGACAAGTATATAGCTAGAGTATTTTGGTCATGTAGAGTATAGTCACTAATACACATAATGGAGTTGGTGTTGTCTATGTGTTGTGCTAGAATGAACTAAAGTACAACTAGGTATAAACTAGTAATATAAAAATACAAATTAAAAATAGCACAAGACTCTCACTTGTAATTGCACTAAGGTCTAATGTAATGACTTTGGTTTAGTCTATGTATTACCTAGAGTGAGCAATAGTACAACTAGGTTTAATCTAATAATGTAGAAATACAAATTAAAAATAGCACCAGGCTCTCACTAGTAATTGCACTATGGTCTATTATAATGACTTTGGTACTGACTATGTATTGAGCTATAGTACAACTGAGTTTAATCTAATGATATAAAAAAGGCACAAGACTCTCAGTTGTAATTGCACTAAGGTCTTATATAAGTTGTTTACAAGAATTAGAGTATAACTAGATTTAAATTGACAAGATAAAATATACAAGTTAAGGTAACAAAAGAATAAAAAAAGTAGAAAAAAAAATATATATATATGAGGTAGTTGGTACTAGTTAGCAAAAGATAGTTACGGGCCTTGAACAATAATATAATTGAAATATACACTAATTGCACACACAATATAGTCACTAAGATATGAAAACAATCTTAGAGTAGGACTTGCAATATAAACTTATAATATAAAAATACAAATTGAAATGGTACTTGCAATTGCACTAGAGTCTGGTATAGGTTGTTGACAAGATCAGGAGTATAACTAGATTTAAATTGACAAAATAAAATTCACAATTAAAGTACCAAAAGAATAATAGTAAAAAATAACAATGGTAATGTCTTGGTTATAATATGATAGTAAGATGGTGGACAGGTACACAGGTACACAGGTACACAGGTACAAAGGATAATATAAAGGTTGGAGTTGAATATACAAACTTGAAAATTTGGCAACAAAATGTTATGGGAAGTATAAAATAATGTTTAATGTATAAAAGTAAAATTGACTGGTAGTAAATATGGTGTTTAATAAAATTTTAGTAAGTAATAATGATTACAAAAAAAGTGAAAAAGTAATGTTTATTTCATTCAATATTGCACTGGTAGTTATACTAGAGGTTGTATGGCAGTACAAGGTAATTAAGAGTACTCTAAGATAGTAAATGTGGTATTAAAACAGATAAAGGTAATTAGACCAGTAAAGGTTATTAAATGTCAAAAGCAGGTGAAATTGCAGATCTAGAGAGTGTACAAAGAACCTTTACTGCACGTATAAGTTCTGTCAAGCACCTTAACTACTGGGAACGCTTGGAAGCGCTTGACTTGTACTCGTTGGAACGCAGGAAAGAGAGATATATCATAATCTACACCTGGAAAATCCTGGAAGGAATTGTCCCGAATCTGCAAACAGAAATCATTCCCTACGAAAGTAAAAGACTGGGCAGGCGATGCAAAATACCCCCAATTAAAAGTAGGGGCAGCACTGGCACACTAAGAGAAAACACCGTAAGTGTCCGGGGTCCAAGACTGTTCAGCAGCCTCCCACCAAGCATAAGGGGAATTACCAATAAATCCCTGGCTGCCTTCAAGAGAGAGTTGGACAGATATCTAAAGTGAGTGCCGGATCAGCCGGGCTGTGGTTCATACGTTGAACTGTGTGCGGCCAGCAGTAACAGCCTGGTTGATCAGGGCCTGATCCATCGGGAGGCCTGGTCGTGGACCGGGCCGCGGGGGCGTTGATCCCCGGAATAACCTCCAGGTAGCCAGGTAGGGTTCTTAAGGAATGCAAACTGGAACTTTGTGAACCATTAACTAGTATTTTTAATTTATCTCTTCAAACAGGTGTAGTGTCTGATATGTGGAAGATGGCTAATGTAATTCCTATTTTTAAAACAGGGGACAAGTCGTTACCCTCAAATTACCGCCCAATAAGTCTAATTGTAGGCAAATTACTAGAGTCAATTATAGCTGAGATTATAAGAAGCCATCTCGATAAGCATAGCTTGATTAATGATACTCAACATGGATTCACAAGAGGCCGGTCTTGTCTAACTAATTTATTAACTTTCTTCAGTAAAGCTTTTGAGGCTGTTGATCGCGATAAATAATTTGATATTGTTTATTTAGATTTTAGTAAGGCTTTTGATAGAGTTCTGCACCAAAGACAGTTCAAGAAAGTGGCAGTTCATGGCATTGGGGGAAAAGTTCTCTTGGATCGAGTCATGGCTCACAGAAAGCAGTGTGCATAAATGGGGATAAATCCGAGTGGGGATCTGTAACAAGTGGTGTTCCACAGGGATCAGTCTTGGGCCCGTTGTTGTTTATAATGTATATCAATGATATTGATGAGGGAATTACTAGTGATATGAGCAAATTCGCCGATGACACAAAGATAGGTAGGATAATTGATTCAAATGTAGATATCAGGGAACTTCAGGAGGATTTAGACAAACTCAGTACCTGGACAGAAAAGTGGCAGATGCAGTTCAATGTAGATAAATGCAAGGTTCTGAAGCTTGGGAGTGTCCATAACCCTAGTACTTATAAGTTAAATAATGTAGAACTTAGCCATACAGATTGCGAAAAGGACTTATCATCTGTTGACTTTGGTAACGAAGAGAGCTATCAATATGAGAGTTTTCTAAACACTGTACATGCTGCCCAAAGAACTTTTATCCAGTATAAATTAATTAGATCGTTTAGAAATGACCCAAAATGGATGAATAATAGGCTCAAATATCTTTTAGGAGAGAAAAAATGAATTTTTAGGCGCATTAAAAGAGGTGAGGGTCATCTTATGAATCAGCAAATTGACATTAAGAGGGACGTTAAAAAGGGGATAAGAAAAGCTAAACGGGTCTATGAAATTAAAGTTGCTAGGGATTCGAAAACTAACCCAAAATGTTTTTTCCAGGTTTATAGAACAAAAGTTAGAGATAAGATAGGTCCCGTTAAAAATAACTCTGGGCATCTCAATGACAAGGAGAATGAAATGTGCTCTATTCTTAATAATTATTTTCTCTCGGTTTTCTTATTTCTGTATACTCGAAAGAACCCTTATGGGTTAGTCTTCGAATCCCTTGCGACTTTAGCCTCATAATCCCTCTTTGCCTTTCTTATTCCCCTTTTTTTTATTTTTCTCTTTATTTGAATATATTGATTTCTTAACTGCCCATCCCCTCTTTTGATACACCTGTATATGCCTTTCTTTTGGCCAATGAGATGTTTTAATCTATTGTTTATCCATTTGGGATCATTTTTGTTAGATCTAATTTCCCTACTCGGAACAAAAGTCGTCTGGGCAGCTAGCACTATGCTCTGAAATGCGTCATATTGGCAACCAGCCCTACCTACCTGAAACTTCGTGTTGTTGAGAATAGAAAGACTGGAAATATAGGGAAGGCAGAGGACAGGAGAGTTCCCATGAGTAGAGAGTTTGGAAGAGAAGAAAGTCCTCATTTCACTTTCTCGTCTTGGCTACCCTCTCCATATCATAGACTCTGCCTTTTCACGTGATAAACGGACTTTCTTTTCTCCCAAACTCTCTCCCTCAAGGGAGGTTCCTTGATGGTGGTGAGAAGCTCTTGATCTAAAGAATTGGATCTGTACTCCGATTCCCTGAACTGAGCCTGAAAACCTTCCATCCGCCCCCCACATGCGCTGTATAATCCTACGAGTTCAGTGTTCCCCAATAATAATAATAATAATAATAATAATCTCCCAACTCTCTACTCCTGGGAACTCTCCTGTTCTCTGCCTTTCCTATATTTCCAGTCTTTCTAATCTCAACAACACTCTGTCCCTTAGACATCAAACTTACTTTTCGCCTGACTAACACTCTTCGCACCAATCTAGTTCATACCTCTATTCCATCTATAGATGCTCATGGTGTCTACTCTATTTCCTGTTCCTCTTGTCCTCTTCAGTACTTTGGACAAACTAGCAGACTCAAGGAACACAAAAATAGTTTCAAGCTTGCCAACACCAACAATGCACTTTTCTGTCATGTCAGAGATCACAGTCATCATATTGACTGGTCTTCTGCTAAAACTGTCTACCCAACATCTAACTTTCACAGTCACCGTCTGGTTGAATGCTCCCTTACACACAACTTTCCTTGTATGAATCTTTATCGTAGCTTTGTCTCTGTAGATGCCTTCCTTTCTCATTACATTGCAACATGTTCCAAACTTCTGAACACCCGTGAGTTAACCTAATTCCTTTCTCTCCTCTCTTTTTCCCTTTCCTCTATCCTCTTTCTCCTTTGGGTTTTCTTTCTTCTACCTTGGGTATTTGGTTCTTTATTATTTATTTTTCCCACTCTGTGTTTTTGTTCCTACACTTTATGGTCCCTTAGCCCCCTTGCAGTGCTCCTCTTTCTTAGTCTTTGACTTCACTACTACTACTACTACTACTACTACTACTACTACTACTACTACTACTACTACTACTACCACTACTACCACCTCTATCTCTCTGGTTCCTTTCCTACTTCCTCCTTTGTCCCGTCCATGTCTGCTGGCCTATATATACTGCCTCCTTCTCTCCTTTCTGTTAGTGTGACTTTGTAAATGGTCCAAGTCAGACCGATACACCGTCGAAAGCTCCTCTCTCATTTGTGCTTGTTATTTGTATACCAGGACCTAACCTGGGACCGTCAGTTGTGAGCTGAGAATTCCTGCTGTCTGACCACCCTGTTGTCTAACCATCCTTCTGTCTGACAATTCTGCTGTCTGACCATCCTATTGTCATACAACTTAGCTGTCTGACCACCCTGCTGTCTGACCACCCTGCTGTCTGACCACCCTGCTGTCTGACCACCCTGCTGTCTGACCACCCTGCTGTCTGACCACCCTGCTGTCTGACCACCCTGCTGTCTGACCACCCTGCTGTCTGACCACCCTGCTACCCGACTTCTCCTCTTTAACTTCTTTGTTCCCCGGTGCTGGTAAATCCTCTGTGTGAGGGAAATCCTCGACTCATTTCTTGCAAAATATAGTTGAACAAAATGTTTTGTTGCTTTGAATTAATCTGTTTTTTGTTGTTGTAGTAAATATTATACCAGTATATATCAGATGTCCTCAAGGAAGGTTCCTTGATGCTGGTGAGGGGCTCTTGATCTAGGGAATTGGATCTGTGCTCCGGTTCCCACATGTGCTGTGTAATCCTACGGGTTTAGCGCTCCCCATGATTATAATAATAATATATCAGATCGATGATCTGACGAAAATTCACACATATATGAGATATTATATGTCTCCAACAATTTTTTTTTAACTCGTCAGTCCAAAAATAACAATAGAATTCAAGAAATTCACCTCAAGCCAGCAAATAATGAAACCAACAAGACTGGAAAATACACTTGACTTTATCTTCAGTAATAATGATGATCTGGTACGAAATATAACTAACAATAACAATACACTGGGATCGCAGCACAGTCGAAGTACAGACATGTATGTGCAGGGATCCTGGCCAGGAAAATGGAATCAATTATAAGGATACCTTCACTAAATTCAACTTCAATAACAGAAACATACAGTGGGATCAAATTAACCTCTTTGAGGGTCTAGACTCTTGCTCGCAAACTTGCTCCCAGGGTCTCAGAATTAAAAAAAAAATCTTATAAAATGATAAGAGAAACTTTTCTCGGAGGTAATGAAACCAAAAGCACGAAACCATACCACGGGCGGGGATAGAACCCGCGATCAGAGAGTCTGGTTTGTTTGCAATCGTGTCATTACGATTTCGTGAATCAAAAGCACGAAATTTGATGGAAAACTTACTACGGAATTACGCTTTCGCCAAGTTATCGTTCTCGGTGATATTTACTCATCGGCGAATTCGTCCACTTTGAGCCCTATTTTTGGCCAATTCCATTGGTCCACTCGCCAAACTCATAACTATTTCGCTAGGAATCCTATAATTCTATCGACTGAGTACAAGAAACTGCCCATTTACCTATTTCATCTACCCAAGAAAGTAATCAGAAATTACTAATTTGACCAATTTCACAAAAAAATTCAAGAAAGGCCAATTTTAAAACAGGATCTAGAATAAATAATGTAGACATTCCTGGCTCTAAAATAACATTTTTCTCTGTTCTTAGTCACGTCTCCGGGGCCCTCTTATATTACGCTTCCTTTTCATTTTGAATTTTTTATTCACACAAAAAATAAAAGATTTACCGTTATTTAGACTAATTCATAATGATAATAATTGTACAAATAATGTCAGTGCATTCGTGAGTGCCTATGAGACCGACCAGTTGACGTGTATTTGGCGCGTCACGTGACGTATTTACTCTTGAACATCAGCAAAAATCGAGTATTTCCATTATTGTGAGCTCAATTTCAAGCTACTTAAATTCATAAATCATTCAAAATCATCTCTATTTCGGTAATATATCTTCCATTTTATCAATGAGACCAAGAAAACGAGAACATAACCATAAAAAATCAGACGAAAATACACCGCGAAGTCGCTGTTTACAAGAAAAACACGGTCGTAGTTTTTTTCTCGTTATGCACTACATGCTGATTTTTTTTAACACCGCGCAAACGGACCACGCAGACCCATTCTCTCTTATGTAGGTCTACCAGCTTCATGAAACATGATCAGTGCTACTGGGTACATGATGTTTGTAGGAGTGATGGCTCCGTAGTTAATGTCTTGAATTTTGACAGGCATTCCACTAGGCAGACTAAAATAACACTAGTTCAATCCCCAGCTAGTTTCAATTTGGTAATACAGTGGAACTTCAAATATCGAGCTTAATCCGTTCCAGGAGTTAGCTCTAAATTCGAAAATTCTGAAAAGTGAAGCAATATTTCCCATAAGAAATAATGGAAATACAATTAATCCGTTCCAGAAACCCAAAAAATATTCACAAATATTTTACATACACACAACAAATATAGTGTTCAATTATGTATTAATAAATTTAAATAAACATAAAATAACATTTTACTTACCTTTATTGAAGACTGGTGATGGCATCTGGAAGACAGGGAGGAAGAGGAGAGAGGGAGTTGGGGTTAGTGTTTGGAAGGAGAATCTCCCTCCATGAGGACTTCAGGTATCAAAGCCCTCTCTGGGGTTACTTCCCTTCTCTGTCTTTTAATGGCACTAGGACCAGCATGAGAGTCACTGGACCCCTGTCTTACAAAATAACTCTCCACAGTCTTCTGTTTCTGGTGCCTTTTTAAGATTTCCCTAAAATGGGACATGGTTCTGTCATTGAACTTGTTGCAAAGATGGCTTGTTTCAGCTTGCTCAGGGTGGTACTTCTCCAGTAAGTAAGTAAGTAAGTAAGTTTATTCAGGTATACACAAATACAGTTACATAGAATTATCATACATAGCAGCATATGTGGAGAGAACCTAGGATAACCCAATAAAGTCAGACAGAGTGACTTATTTCCATTGGGGTCCTTTAAAAAATTGATCTTAGCCAAAAGGCCGAGAAGCATTTGGACATCATTCCACTTCTATATGATTTCCTTCTTCACATCATTCACATCATTGAATGAGAGTTTAGTTTAGTGTTCACTCAAGCATCAACAAAACCAGACTGGCTCATGGTGCCTGCATGGGGACACGGACAGAGCAGGCTGCTGGACAGGCCCGGTACCCAGCGGTTCGAAAATAGGGGCGAGTTCGATAATAGGAACAAAGTTGGTTTGAGAAAAGGGTTCTATTTTCGAAGAGTTCGATAAGCGATACGTTCGAAATTTGAGGTTACAATATATATATATATATATATATATATATATATATATATATATATATATATATATATATGAGTATGTAGGTAAGGGTATGTAGTTAAGAGAGAGATTATTTCCCAGTATAAGTAGGCCTTAGACAGGGATGTGTGATATCACCATGGCTGTTCAGTATATTTGTAGGTTTAGTTGTAAGAGAAGGGAATAATCGGGTGTTGGCAAGAGGTGTGGGGTTAAAAGATAAAGATTCTAACGCAAAGTGGGAGTTGTCACAGTTGCTCTTTGCGGTTGACACTGTGCTTTTGGGAGAATCTGAAGAGAAGTTGCAGAGGTTGGTTGATGAATTTGGTAGGGTATGTAAAAGAAGGAAATTAAAAGTGAATATAGGAATGAATAGGGTGATGAGAATAACAGGAAAATTAGATAATGGAAAATTGGATATCAGACTGGAGGGAGAGAGTGTGGAGGAGGAGAATGTATTCAGATATTTGGGAGTGGACGTGTCAGCAGATGGGTCTACGAAAGATGAGGTGAATCATAGAAGTGAAGAGGGGAAAAAGGTGAGTGGTGCAATGAGGAGTCTGTGGAGACAAAGAACTTTATCCATGAAAGCAAACAGGGGAATGTATGAAAGTATAGCTGTACCAACACTCTAATATGGGTGTGAAGCATGGGTTATGAATGTTGCAACAAGAAGAAGGCTGGAGGCAGTGGAGATGTCATGCCTGAGGGCAATGTGTGGTGTGAATATAATGCAGAGAATCCATAGTTTGGAGATTAGGAGGAGGTGCGGGATTACCAGAGGGCTGAGGAGGGATTATTGAAAAGGTTTGGACATGTAGAGAGGTTGGAACGAAAAAGAATGACGACAAGAATGTATAAATCTGTAGTTGAGGGAAGGCGGGGTAAGGGTAGGCCTAGGAAAGGTTGGAGGAGGTAATGTTGCAGTTTTATAACTGTAGTGTCAACATGCCTCTGGCGAGACAGTGATGGAGTGAATGATGGTCAAAGTTTTACTTTTCCGAGCCACCCTGCCATTGGTGGGAAATGGCCGATGTGTTAATATATATATATATATATATATATGTATATATATATATATATATATATATATATATATATATATATATATATATATATATATATATATATATATATATATATATATATATATATATATATATATATATATATATATATATATATATATATATATATATGCAAAACAACCACTCTGAAAGAATAGAGAAATTCCAAGCGCTTTCGTGACTACTCATATTATCAAGGAACTATGAAAGTGAAGCATCCAAGGAAGCTATATAAGGGGTCGGCCAGCACCTCACTATCAGATCCCACAACGGTTAAACACGTGACGCGCAGCGAGCCAACTTGGATAGGTCCTTTGCAAAACTCACCCCCAAGCTATTTATTTGTCCAGTGTATTATTAAATTCTTCCCAAATTCTATTAATTATAAATGGATCTAATTTATATAAACCAAAGGAAATATTCATATTATTGTCAAAACTGCTTTTTATGAAACAAGATTCAATTATATTCCTGTCGACCATGGACTTGCTTGATACTACTTTCTCAACTTTTTGAAAATCAATTGGATGGTTAAAATCTCTTACATGAATAAATAGAGCATTGGAATCTTGTCCAGTTCTAATGCTATATTTATGTTGTTTTAATCTTAGTTCGAGATTTTTACCAGTTTGACCGTAATAAACTTTATCGCAAATTTTACAAGGAATCTTATAGACACATCCATCAGCATTTTGGGGGGAATTCTTAATCAAAAGTTTTTTTTACTGTATCAAGATTTTTGAATACAACTTTAACATTAAAAGTCTTAAGAAGAGAAGGCATATCAACCAAGTTTTCATGGTAAGGGAGAACCAACATATTTTTAGTTGAATAAGGCTGGTTGCCCTTTTTTGCATTATAAAAAGTGTTCCTAGCAACTTTAAAAGATTTATCAATTATATTTCTTGGATATTTTAAATCATTACCTATTTCATAAATTTTGGATATTTCCTCATCTATGAACTCAGGACTACAAATTCGTAAAGCTCTCAAAAACATTGATGAGAAAACAGACAGTTTGACTCTATCTTGATGCGAGGAATAATAGTGGACATAGGAACAGTTATTTGTAGGTTTTCTGTAAATTTTAAATTTGAATTCATTATTACCCTTAATAATTAAAACATCTAGAAAAGGCAATGAGTTATTTTCTTCAAACTCAACAGTAAAGTTTATAGAATGGGCTAAGCTATTTAATTTTCCAAGAAAATGGTGTATATCTACATTTTTGGGCATAAGACACAAAATATCATCAACATATCTGAACCATTTAGCTCTATTAGGGAGGATTGTGTTAAGCAACCTTGTTACAAAAAATTCCATGTATAGGTTACTAAGAACAGGTGAAAGAGGATTTCCCATTGCCATACCAAACTTCTGAGTGTAAAACTTATCATTAAATACAAATTTTGCGTCAACAATGCAAAGTTTAATAAGTTTAATGATAGTAGGAACTGGCAATGGTAAATCATAGTTAACGAGTTCTTCAGATAAGAAACTTAATAAATCATCAACAGGAACTTTCGTAAACAAGGAAGTAACATCAAAACTAATGATGTTAAAATCATTTAAGTCAGTCAAGGAGCTTAATTTATCAACCAAGTCTATGTTGTTTTTAACATTAAAGTTAGAAATTTTGCCAACAATAGGGCTCAAAATATCAACAAGCCATTTGGATAATTTATATGAAACTGACCCTATGGAGCTAATAATTGGTCTGACTGGATTCCCTGGTTTGTGTGTTTTCATTAGTCCATACATGTAAGGTAAAGATGGATTAGTGGAAGTAAATTGTTTGACTAATTCATCTTTGCTAAATGGTTCAGATATGTTGATGATATTTTGTGTCTTATGCCCAAAAATGCAGATATACACCATTTTCTTGGAAAATTAAATAGCTTAGCCCATTCTATAAACTTTACTGTTGAGTTTGAAGAAAATAACTCATTGCCTTTTCTAGATGTTTTAATTATTAAGGGTACCTGGAGTTTACCTGGAGAGAGTTCCGGGGGTCAACGCCCCCGCGGCCCGGTCTGAGACCAGGCCTCCTGGTGGATCAGAGCCTGATCAACCAGGCTGTTGCTGCTGGCTGCACGCAAACCAACGTACGAGCCACAGCCCGGCTGATCAGGAACTGACTTTAGGTGCTTGTCCAGTGCCAGCTTGAAGACTGCCAGGGGTCTGTTGGTAATCCCCCTTATGTGTGCTGGGAGGCAGTTGAACAGTCTCGGGCTCCTGACACTTATTGTATGGTCTCTTAACGTGCTAGTGACACCCCTGCTTTTCATTGGGGGGATGGTGCATCGTCTGCCAAGTCTTTTGCTTTCGTAGTGAGTGATTTTCGTGTGCAAGTTCGGTACTAGTCCCTCTAGGATTTTCCAGGTGTATATAATCATGTATCTTTCCCTCCTGCGTTCCAGGGAATACAGGTTTAGGAACCTCAAGTGCTCCCAATAATTGAGGTGTTTTATCTCCGTTATGCGCGCCGTGAAAGTTCTCTGTACATTTTCTAGGTCGGCAATTTCACCTGCCTTGAAAGGTGCTGTTAGTGTGCAGCAATATTCCAGCCTAGATAGAACAAGTGACCTGAAGAGTGTCATCATGGGCTTGGCCTCCCTAGTTTTGAAGGTTCTCATTATCCATCCTGTCATTTTTCTAGCAGATGCGATTGATACAATGTTATGGTCCTTGAAGGTGAGATCCTCCAACATGATCACTCCCAGGTCTTTGACGTTGGTGTTTCGCTCTATTTTGTGGCCAGAATTTGTTTTGTACTCTGATGAAGATTTAATTTCCTCATGTTTACCATATCTGAGTAATTGAAATTTCTCATCGTTGAACTTCATATTGTTTTCTGCAGCCCACTGAAAGATTTGGTTGATGTCTGCCTGGAGCTTTGCAGTGTCTGCAATGGAAGACACTGTCATGCAGATTCGGGTGTCATCTGCAAAGGAAGACACGGTGCTGTGGCTGACATCCTTGTCTATGTCGGATATAAGGATGAATTCAAATTTAAAATTTACAGAAAACCTACAAATAACTGTTCCTATGTCCACTATTATTCCTCGCATCAAGATAGAGTCAAACTGTCTGTTTTCTCATCAATGTTTTTGAGAGCTTTACGAATTTGTAGTCCTGAGTTCATAGATGAGGAAATATCCAAAATTTATGAAATAGGTAATGATTTAAAATATCCAAGAAATGTAATTGATAAATCTTTTAAAGTTGCTAGGAACACTTTTTATAATCCAAAAAAGGGCAACCAGCCTTATTCAACTAAAAATATGTTGGTTCTCCCTTACCATGAAAACTTGGTTGATATGCCTTCTCTTCTTAAGACTTTTAATATTAAAGTTGTATTCAAAAATCTTGATACAGTAAAAAAACTTTTGATTAAGAATTCCCCCCAAAATGCTGATGGATGTGTCTATAAGATTCCTTGTAAAATATGCGATAAAGTTTATTACGGTCAAAATGGTAAAAATCTCGAACTAAGATTAAAACAACATAAATATAGCATTAGAACTGGACAAGATTCCAATGCTCCATTTATTCATGTAAGAGATTTTAACCATCCAATTGATTTTCAAAAAGTTGAGAAAGTAGTATCAAGCAAGTCCATTGTCGACAGGAATATAATTGAATCTTGTTTCATAAAAAGCAGTTTTGACAATAATATGAATATTTCCTTTGGTTTATATAAATTAGATCCATTTATAATTAATAGAATTTGGGAAGAATTTAATAATACACTGGACAAATAAATAGCTTGGGGGTGAGTTTTGCAAAGGACCTATCCAAGTTGGCTCGCCGCGCGTCACGTGTTTAACCGTTGTGGGATCTGATAGTGAGGTGCTGGCCGACCCCTTATATAGCTCCCTTGGATGCTTCACTTTCATAGTTCCTTGATAATGTGAGTAGTCACGAAAGCGCTTGGAATTTCTCTATTCTTTCAGAGTGGTTGTTTTGCATATTTTGAAATCACCTGTTTACTGTGATCTTATTGCATATATATATATATATATATATATATATATATATATATATATATATATATATATATATATATATATATATATATATATATATATATATATATATATATATATATATATATACGGATCTCGAGAGTTTCTTCTCCAGGTGCATACTCAATAATTATGATCCACTTTTTGCATACGACCCTTATTTTAATTGACATTATCCTTGAATTTATATATTTATATTCCCTCTTCTTCCATAACTGATTCTTCAACATTATTGCTACCCCTTCCTTAGATCTAACTCTCTCAAATGCTCTTGACTAAATCCCATTTATTTCTCCACACCATATATTTTTTTTTACTAGCCGTATCCTGAGGGACACGACTAACTTTTGTGAGACTTCGTCTGGAGGTGGGGGTGTTATGGGACTATGGGACCCAACATATTGATGTATATAAGTAACAGTTACTCTGGAATACCTAATTATATTGAATTGATGGAGACACAACACTAAATGGCCCTAAGAGAAGATCACTCTTAGGGACTGAGAGACAGCTGGGTCAAGCCTGTTTTTCTCAATAGGATATACTATAGAGCAGAGATGTTGCGTTTGTGCCACTAACCACAATTTTCAACACATCCATTAAAACTGGGCAGCTACTTAAGGTATGGAAGATGGCAAATGTAGTCTCATTTTTTAAGAAGGACAGAACGAGGCACTAGACTATAGACCAGTGTCACTGATACGTATAGTATGCAAAGTCATAGAGATGATTATCAGGAGGAGAGTGGAGGAGCACCTAGAATAGAAGAAGCTTATTAACGATAACCAGCATGGATTCAGGGAAGGCAAATCCTGTGTCACAAACCTACCAGAGTTTTATGACAAGGTAACGGAAGACGCGCCAGAGAGTGGTGAGTAGATTGCATTTCCTTGTATTGCACGAAGGCCTCGACACAGTTCCTCACAGGAGATTAGTGCATGTATAACAGGAAGGGCACTGCAGGGGATTAGAGAATACCTGACAAGGAGGCAACAACAAGTCATAAAATGTGACGAGGTATCACAGTGGGTAAGTCCTAGGACCAGTGCTATTTTCGGTATATGTGAATGACATGACAGAAGGGATAGACTCAGAAGTGTCCCTGTTTGCAGATGATGTGAAGTTAATGAGGAGAATTAAATCATATGAAGATCAGGCAGGACTACATAGAGACCTTGACAGGCTGGAAGCTTGGTCCAGCAACTGGCTCCTCGAATTTAACCCAGCCAAATGCAAAGTCGTGAAGATCAGGGAAGGGCAAAGAAGACCGCAGACAGAGTATAGGCTAAGGTGGCATCTTCTTAAGTGCACAAAACCAGATAACTGCTGCACCATATGGGCTCATCGCAAACCTGAGATAGCGTTCTGATACCTCAGTAAGGAATTGTTCAAAACTCTGTACACCGTGTACGTCATGCCCATACTGGAGTAAGCAGCACCAGTTTGGATCCCACACCTGGTCAAGCACGTCAAGAAATTAGAGAAAGTGCAAAGATTTGTAACAAGGCTAGTTCCAGAGCTAAGGGGATTGTCCTACTAAGAAAGGTTAAGGGAAATCGGCCTGACGACACTGGAGGACAGGAGGGTTAAGGGAGACATGATAACGACATACAAAATACTGCCAGGAATTGACAAGGAGGACAGAGACAGGGTGCTTAAGAGATGCGACACAGAAACAAGGGGCCACAATTGGAAGTTGAAGACTCAGATGAGTCAGAGAGATGTTAAGAAGTATTTCTTTAGTCATAAAGATGTAAGGAAGTGGAATAGTATGGCAAGCGATGTAGTGGAGGCAGGAACCATACATAGTTTTAAGACAAGGTATGAAAAAGCTCATGGAGCAGGGCGAGAGAGAACCTAGTAACGATCAGTGAAGAGGCGGGGCCAGGAGCTGACTCTCGATAACTGCAACCTCAAATAGGTGAGTACACACACACACGCACACACAGCAACTTCGAGCAACTGGCCACGTGTCTATCGACAAGTGCCTTTGACAGCTGGTAACTAACTAACACTCCTTACTTTGCTTGGGCTCGTGATACACAGTGTGTTTAAGTGCTCTGGGGCGACCCAGAGGGCCATGCCCTTGAGGGAGAGAGGGAGCAGCAGTAATATAAAACCAAGACAACAGTGCATAAGTATTCGCAATAAAGCTAACAGAATTCTTGGCTTCATATCAAGAAGCATAAATAACAGGAGTCCTCAGGTTGTCCTTCAACTCTGTATATCCTTGGTTAGGTCTCATTTAGACTATGCTGCTCAGTTCTGGTCACCGTATTACAGAATGGATATAAATGCTCTGTAAAATGTACAAAGGAGGATGACAAAGTTGATCCCATGTATCAGAAATCTTCCCCATGAGGATAGACAGAGACCCTGAATCTGCACTCTCTATTGAGTGCAGATTCATGTTAATATTTTATTCAGGTGTATAAATGGAAAACAAGAATAAATAAAGTAGATGTAAATAGCATGCTAAAAATATCTAGCCAAGACAGGACTCTCAACAATATTTTTAGGTTTGAAAAATTAAGATTGAGGAAGGATGTAGGAAAACACTGGTTTGGTAATAGAGTTGTGGATGAGTGGAACAAACTCCCGAGTACCGGCATAGAAGCTAAGACGTTGTGTAGTTTTAAAAATAGGTTAGATACATGATACCTACATGAGTAGGTATGTGTGGGTGTGAGTTGAACCTGACTAGCTTGTGCTGCTAGGTCTGATGCCGTGCTCATTCTTAAGTGGATGTGACCTGACCTGACTAGGTTGGGTCATTAGTTTAAGCCAGTAGGAGACTTGAACCTGCTTTGCATGGGCCTGCTGCAGCGTTACTTATTTCTTATGTTCTTATGTTAAGTGGAGCTGTTGACTCCAGGTTGAGTTGGCGGCAGGTGAGAGCGAAGTAGGTCTGGGTATGCCTAGCTAGAGACCTGCCCTCTGGTTTAAACTTTGGAAACTAGCCATGTAGGCTTACTGTCTACACTGTGTGCCTGAGTGTTTCTCATCCGTGTTTGTCATGCTCCGGCTGCTGGTAGATACGGGTGTCATGTGATGATGTTTGTTGTGATACCAGAGTCGTCTGTCTGCCTGCTTGATTATATAATTATTCACCCGAGGCTGTTGCTGTTGTGACTGCTTCTGTTGGTGCTGCAACTGTTGGTGTGACTGCTTCTGTTGTGCTGCAACTGTTGCTGTTGTGACTCCTTCTGTTGGTGCTGCAACTGTTGCTGTTGTGACTCCTTCTGTTGGTGCTGCAACTGTTGCTGTTGTGACTGCTTCTGTTGATGCTGCAACTGTTGCTGTTGCGACTCCTTCTGTTGGTGCTGAGTTGCATGTTGAGAATAAATAGCTTATGTCGCTATTTATTTCATAGATGAGGGAATAAATAGCGACATAGCAAATTTGCTGATGACACCAAAATAGGCCGTCCAATTCATTCTAATGAGGACACTAGAGAACTCCAGGATGATTTGAATAGACTAATGCAATGGTCGGAGAAGTGGCAGATACAGTTTAATATTGACAAATGCAAAGTTCTAAATGTTGGACAGTTAAATAACCATGCCACATATAAACTAAATAATGTAGATCTTAACACTACCGATTGTGAAAAGGATTTAGGAGTTCTGGTTAGCAGTAATCTAAAACCAAGACAACAGTACATTAGTGTTCGCAATAAAGCTAACAGAATTCTTGGATTCATATCTAGAAGTATAAATAATAGAAGTCCTCAGGTTGTTCTTCAACTCTATATATCCTTGGTTAGGCCTCATTTAGACCATGCTGCTCAGTTCTGGTCACCGTATTACAGAATGGATATAAATGCTCTGGAAAACGTACAGAGGAGGATGACAAAGATGATCCCATGTAACAGAAATCTTCCCTATGAGGATAGACTTAGGACCCTGAACCTGCACTCTCTCGAAAGGCGTAGAATTAGGGGGTATATGATCGAGGTGTATAAACGGAAAACAAGAATAAATAAAGGGTATGTAAATAGCTTGCTGAAAATTTCCAGCCAAGACATGACTCACAGCAATGGTTTCAAGTTGAAAAATTCAGATTCAGAAAGGATATAGAAAAGCACTGGTTTGGTAATAGAGTTATGGATGAGTGGAACAAACTCCAGAGTACAGTTATTGAGGCTAAAACGTTGTGCAGTTTTAAAAATAGGTTAGATAAATACATGAGTGGGTTTGGGTGGGTGTGAGTTGGACCTGACTAGCTTGTGCTGCTGGGTCTGGTGCCGTGCTCCTTCCTTGAGTGGAGGTGACCAGACTGGGTGGGTCATTGGGCTAATCCGGGGGGGGGGTCATTGGTCTAATCCGGGGGGGCACATGGACCTGCTCCGCATCGGTCAGTAGGCCTGTTGCAGTGTTCCTTCTTTCTTATGTTCTTATGTTCTTATGAGAGAAAGACACGGACAACACACACACTCTCTCTCTCTCTCTCTCTCTCTCTCTCTCTCTCTCTCTCTCTCTCTCTCTCTTTAACACTCACACACTAACACAAAGAAGTGTTCACAGAGGAGACAGAAGGGGCTCCAGAAAGACGGAGAGGTGGGGCACACCACCAAGTGCTGGACACAGTGCACACAACCGAGGAAGAAGTGAAGAGGCTTCTGAGTGAGCTAGATACCTCAAAGGCAATGGGGCCAGATAACATCTCCCCATGGGTATTGAGAGAGGGATCAGAGGCGCTATGTGTACCCCTAACAACAATATTCAATACATCTATCGAAACAGGGAGATTGCCTGAGGCATGGAAGACAGCAAATGTAGTCCCAATCATTAAAAAAGGAGATAGACATGAAGCATTAAACTACAGACCAGTGTCACTGACATGTATAGTATGCAAAATCATGGAGAAGATTTTCTTCTGATAATGATCTCATCAACAGCAGCCAACATGGTTTCAGGGACGAGAAATCCTGTGTCACAAACCTGCTGGAGTTCTATGACATGGTGACAGCAGTAAGACAAGAGAGAGAGGAGTGGGTGGATTGCATATTCTTGGACTGCAAGAAGGCGTTTAACACAGTTCCACACAAGAGATTAGTGTAAAAACTGGAGGACCAAGCAGGGATAACAGGGAAGGCGCTACAATGGATCAGGGAATACTTGTCAGGAAGACAGCAGCGAGTCATGGTACGTGGCGAGGTGTCAGAGTGGGCACCTGTGACCAGCAGGGTCCCACAGGGGTCAGTCCTAGGACCAGTGCTCTTTCTGGTATTTGTGAACGACATGACGGAAGGAATAGACTCTGAGGTGTCCCTGTATGCAGATGACGTGAAGTTGATGAGAAGAATTCACTCGATCGAAGACCAGGCAGAACTACAAAGGGATCTGGACAGGCTGCAGACCTGGTCCAGCAATTGGCTCCTGGAGTTCAATCCCACCAAGTGCAAAGTCATGAAGATTGAGGAAGGTCAAAGAAGACCGCAGACGGAGTACAGTCTAGGGGTGAGTGTAACACCAGGCACATCTCCTGAAGCACACATCAACCAAATAACTGGTGCAGCATATGGGCGCCTAGCAAACCTCGGAACAGCATTCCGACATCTTAATAAGGAATCGTTCAGGACCCTGTACACCGTGTACGTTAGGCCCATATTGGAGTATGCGGCACCAGTTTGGAACCCACACCTAGCCAAGCACGTAAAGAAACTAGAGAAAGTGCAAAGGTTTGCAACAAGACTAGTCCCAGAGCTAAGAGGTATGTCCTACGAGGAGAGGTTAAGGGAAATCAACCTGACGACACTGGAGGACAGGAGAGATAGGGGGGACATGATAACGACATACAAAATACTGAGAGGAATTGACAAGGTGGACAAAGACAGGATGTTCCAGAGATTGGACACAGTAACAATGGGACATAGTTGGAAGTTGAAGACACAGATGAATCACAGGGATGTTAAGAAGTATTTCTTCAGCCACAGAGTAGTCAGTAAGTGGAATAGTTTGGGAAGCGATGTAGTGGAGGCAGGATCCATACATAGCTTTAAGCAGAGGTATGATAAAGCTCACGGTTCAGGGAGAGTGACCTAGTAGCGAACAGTGAAGAGGCGGGACCAGGAGCTCGGACTCGACCCCCGCAACCTCAACTAGGTGAGTACAACTAGGTGAGTACACTCACTCACACACACATACACACAGACACATACACTCACACACACACATACACATACACATACAGGAAGGCCTCTCGGGGTACAGACCAGATGGGGACACCAGCAAGGAATATAAGAACAAGTGTTGGATGACATACATACAGATGAGGAGGTGAAGAAACTGCTTAGGGCTCTGTCAGGTAGCCGGCGCGCGGAGCAAAAAAAAATCGAAATAGTATGAAAATTGAGTTATTGTTACCAAAAAATAGCTGAACTTTCTGGCTACACTCTGGTATAATTATTCAAATTCAAATTAAAATTCAAAGTTTATTCTCTATAAGGATTACAATGCTGAGTTTACAGAATTTGGTTATTGTGTGGTTTACATGTAGTAAAATACTAATTACAGAGTGTACCACTAGAACACCTAGCATGGCTAGGCATTTCGGGCAGACTTAGTTTAATTCTTACCTTTAAAATATTACAAAATTATGAGGTAAGTTGATATTATGGCTAAGTGACTAAATACTACTTTGTGAGTTTAGCAATGTGAATGCTTTTGTTTTGGCACTATACATAGTTTCAGTATTGGAGTATCACAGGCCAACTTATGACTAGTTAAGATTCATTATTTTGAGACTGAGATTGATATTTCTGTTTATGGTCAAATGGGTGAGTGAGTATAAGTGTTAACCACCAGGTGGTATTCGTGTAATTAGTTGACAGGGTGTATCAGGGAGATAAGATGTTTTCTGATGGTAGTTTTGAATGTGATGAATGTGTCTCAGTTTTAGAATTTTCAGGTAGGGTGTTCCAGATTTTAGGGCCTTTGACATACATTGAATTTTTGTAAAGGTTTAGTCGGACATGGGGAATGTCATAGAGATGTTTGTGTCTGGTATTGTGCCTGTGGGTTCTGTCGCAACTATCAGGAAAGCGTTTTAGGTCAAGGTTGATATTGGAGTTTAAGGTCCTGTAGATGTAGATTGCACAGTAGTAAGTGTGGATGTACTGAACAGGGAGTAAGTTTAGATCTATGAAGAGTGGGGGGGTGTGTTGCCAGGGATGGGATTTAATGATTATTCTTACTGCGGCTTTTTGTTGGGTTATTATTGGCTTTAGGTGTGTTGCTGCAGTTGAACCCCAAGCACATATAGCATAGGTGAGGTATGGATATATAAGTGAATGGTATAGTGTGAGAAGGGCAGTTTGCGGCACGTGGTATCGTATCTTGGAGAGGATCTCAACTGTTTTGGATACTTTTTTGGTCATGTGTTGGATATGGGTGCTGAAGTTCAGGTTGTTGTCGAGGTATAGGCCTAGGAATTTGCCCTCATTATGCCTGGCAATTAGAGTGTTGTCGATCTTAATGTTAATTTGTGCATCTCCTGCTCTGCTACCAAACATAATGTAGTAGGTTTTGTCAGTGTTAATCGTAAGTTTATTGGCTGTCATCCAAGTCGATATTTTGATCAGCTCCTCATTAACAATGGTGTTGAGGGTGGCAAGATTAGGGTGAGAGATGACATAAGTCGTGTCGTCAGCAAAGAGAATGGGGTTCAGGTGTTGAGATACGTTTGGAAGATCATTGATGTATATGAGGAAGAGCAGGGGACCAAGGACACTTCCCTGCGGAACTCCAGTATCAAGTGGCTGTGTTGTTGATGCTGTATCTTTAATGGTGACATACTGATACCTATTAGTAAGGTAAGATTTGAAATATGCAAGCGCATGGCCTCTTATACCATAATGGTCAAGTTTGTGGAGTAGGATGCCGTGGTCTACTGTGTCAAAAGCTTTTCTTAGGTCAATAAAAATTCCTAGTGGATATTCCTTATTTTCCAATGCTGTGTAAAGCAGATCTAGCATTTTTATGATTGCATCGTTAGTGCTTTTATTTTTCCTGAATCCAAATTGGCAGGGGTTGAGTATGTTTTGTGCCATTATAAATGAATATAGTCTCCTGTGCATGAGTTTCTCAAAGATTTTGGATAGCAATGGTAAGTTTGATATTGGCCTATAGTTGTTTAAATCTGTAGGGTCACCACCTTTATGTATTGGTGTAACCCTTGCCGTCTTGAGTAGTTTCGGGAAGGTGCTAGTTTCTAGTGACTTGTTAAAAAGTAATGAGATAGCATGCGAGAGGAGATGGGCCGCTCTCTTGTACAATAATGGTGGGACATGAGACAGATTCCCTGAGTTATTTTTAAGTGACTTTATAATCTCGGTGACTTCCATGGGCTCTGTTGGAGCAAGATAGAAGGAATTTGGGAAATTCCCATCTAGGTAGTCCCCGGCATGGGCATTGGTGCATGGGATTTTATTGGCGAGATTAGAACCTATGGTTGAGAAGAAGTCGTTTATCTTGTTAGCTGTGTCAGTGGGATGCAGTGGTGTTTCATTAGGTTTAGTTAGGGCAATATTCTTGTTTTTTTTCAGTTTGTGGGTCCCTAGAATCTGAGAGAGTGTTTTCCAGGTCTTTTTTATATCTCCTCTTGTGTCAGTGAATCTACTGGAGTAGTATAGTTGTTTGGCTTTCTTTATTACTTTGGTGAGGACTGATGAATAGTGTTGAAGAATATCCTTGTACGATGTTTCTAAAAGGAATTACAGCCATTTATAACAGGCATGGTGACAGTGTCTTGCGTAACAAGCGCTGACGCGGCATTATTTATGTTTTTCCCCGTGTTATTTTTATCATGCCAGAGTGGGCGGAGATAATATGATCAAGTACCCAATCAGGTACCCCTTGGAATATTGCATAAAATGGCCGACACCTCAAGGCAACAAAATATTCCATACCCATGCTAATATCAATTATAAGGCTTATTTATCTATCACAATTGATCTATTATGACATAATGCATTATAATAATAGCATATAAACATAAAAAGCAGACCTTAAAAAATAATATATAGCATAATATGATGCCCCCAGAGGAAAAAATTTCTATCGATATATTCCCTGAAGGTGAAGAAAGGGTACGTTCTCTCATATGTAATGAGAGAAAACGGATTTACAATGGTTAACTGTAATAAACACTCGGAAAAAGTGTAAAATAAAGCGAATTTTTCGGGGAAAAAAATATTTCCCGGGCACCTGGGGTTGAACATTAAAATGGTATAAAATACCGACAGGTTGTTAGGTAAGACACATATGCAACAGTTAGGTATCTTTATTTCGAAACGTTTCGCCTACACAGTAGGCTTCTTCAGTCGAGTATAGAAAAGAAGCCTACTGAAGAAGCCTACTGTGTAGGCGAAACGTTTCGAAATAAAGATACCTAACTGTTGCATATGTGTCTTACCTAACAACGGCACTTGGGGTGCTGCGCGCTTCGGCCTATATCTCGAAAGTAAGTTATTTACCTATTTAGGGCCAATCCATCTTTATTTATGATTCAACTGACTTGATTTTCACAACAAACATAGAAGAATGATTGCTTTACAATGTAACGTGTTCCTTTTTGAACTATCCCAAATATTTTTAGATTTATGTAGGCAACAAGACCGACATCTTCCAATATGTCAAAAAAGTTATGAAACTTTATTTTTTTTAGCATGAAGATAAGGTTTATTTTAGAATTGGTACACGTACATTGATGGAATTAGAGGTGTCCTATCAGCAGCAAGTGTCAAAACCACTTTTCCAAGCACCACTGAGTACAGCTCCCCTGCCAAATGCAATTTCTCGTAAATTTTGCATATTTCATTTCCTTTTTGGCTGATATGCTTGAAACTTCAGCACAGGATACTCGATATAAGCTTCTAATAGTACACCAAAAATGAAAGTAATCGGTTGAAAAATAAAGAAGTCGATATGTTACACCAGACGCTCCCCTAAGGGACATCGGTACCTCAAAGGCAATGGGACCGGACAACATATCCCAGTGGGCCCTTAGAGAGGGAGTGAATACGTTGTGTTTGCCACTTATCACAATCTGCAACACGTCCCTGGAAACTGGGCAACTACCTGAGGTATGGAAGATGGCAAATGTAGTTCCCATTTTTAAAAAAAAGGAGACAGAAAAGAGGCACTAAACTATAGACCTGTGTCACTGACGTGTATAGTATGCAAAGTTATGGAGAAGATTATCAGGAGGAGAGTGGTGGAGCACCTGGAACGGAACAAGAGTATAAACGCCAACCAGCATGGATTCATGGCAGGCAAATCCTGTATCACAAACCTTCTGGAGTTTTATGATAAAGTAACAGAAGTAAGACACGAGAGAGAGAGATGGGTTGATTGCATCTTCTTTGACTGCAAGAAGGCCTTTGACACAGTTCCTCACAAGAGATTAGTGAAGAAGCTAGAGGATCAGGCTCATATAACAAGAAGGGCACTGCAATGGATCAGAAAATACTTGACAGGGAGGCAACAAAGAGTCATGGTACGTAATGATGTATCACAATGGGCACCTGTGACGAGCGGGGTCCCACAGGGGTCGGTCCTAGGACCAGTACTATTTTTGGTATATGTGAACGACATGATGGAAGTGTTAGACTCAGAAGTGTCCCTGTTCGCAGACGATGTGAATTTAATGAGAAGAATTAAATCACATGAGGACCGGGCAGGACTTCAAAGAGACCTGGACAGACTGGACACCTGGTCCAGCAAATGGCTTCTCGAATTTAATCCCGCCAAATGCAAAGTCATGAAGATAGGGGAAGGGCAAAGAAGACCGCAGACAGAGTATAGGCTAGGTGGCCAAAGACTGCAAACCTCGCTCAATGAGAAAGATCTTGGAGTGAGTATAACACCGAGCATGTCTCCGGAAGCACACATCAACCAGGTAACTGCTGCAGCATATGGGCGCCTGGCAAACCTGAGAACAGCGTTCCGATACCTTAATAAGGAATCGTTCAAGACACTGTACACCGTGTACGTCAGGCCCATACTGGAGTATGCAGCACCTGTTTGGAACCCGCACATGATGAAGCACGTCAAGAAACTAGAGAAAGTGCAAAGATTTGCGACAAGGTTAGTTCCAGAGCTAAGGGGAATGTCTTATGAAGAAAGGTTAAGGGAAATCAGCCTGACGACACTAGAGGACAGGAGGGTCAGGGGAGACATGATAACGACATGTAAAATACTGCACGGAATAGACAAGGTGGACAAAGACAGGATGTTCCAGGGAGGGGACACAGAAAGAAGAGATCACAATTGGAAGTTGAAGACACAGATGAGTCAGAGAGATATTAGGAAGTATTTCTTCAGTGATAGAGTTGTCAGGCAGTGGAATAGCCTAGAAAGTGATGTAGTGGAGGCAGGAACCATACATAGTTTTAAATCGAGGTATGATAAAGCTCATGGAGCGGGGAGAGTGAGGACCCAGTAGCAGCCGGTGAAGAGGCGGGACCAGGAGCTAGGACTCGACCCCTGCGACCACAAATAGGTGAGTACAAACAGGTGACTACATACATATTCAACCACAGGGAGGTCGATTGGGAAAACCTGGAGCCACATGGGGATCCCGAAACATGGAGAGCCTAGATGATGGATGTTGTACTGGAAAACCTCATGCATCAACATGAGGGGGAGGGGAGGATGAACCAGCAAGACTGGACCCTGTGTTCACCCTGAGCAGTTCAGAAGTTGGGGACATCACTTACAAGAGGCCCCCTGGAGCTAGCGATCACGTGGTTCTGAGTTTTGAATACATAGTAGAGTTACAAGTGGAGAAGGTAACAGGACTTGAATGGGAAAAGCCAAACTATAAAAGGGGAGACTACACAGGTATCAGGAACTTCCTGTAGGAAATTCTGTGGGACAGAGAACTGGTAGGAAAGTTAGTTAACGAGATGATGGAATATGTAACAACAAAATGCAAGGAGGCAGAGAAAAATTTTTTCCCAAGGGAAATAGAAATAATGGGAAGGCCAAAGTGAGTCCTTGGTTTACCCGAAGGTGTAGGGAGGCAAAAACTAAGTGCACCAGAGAATGGAAAAGGCACAGGAGCCAAAGAACCCAGGAAAATAAAGAGATTAGTCGAATAGCCAGAAACGACAGTACGAAAGCGACAGTACGAAAAAGACATAGCATCGAAAGTCAAGTCTGACCCAAAACTGCTTTACAGCCACATCAGGAGGAAGACAACAGTCAAAGACCAGGTAATCAGGCTGAGGAAAGAAGGTGGGGAACTCACATGAAACGATCAAGAGGTATGTGAGGAGCTCAATATGAGATTTAAGGAAGTATTTACAGTGGAGACAGGAAAGCCTCTGGGAAGACAGAACAGAGGGGAACACCAGCAAGGAATATACCAACAAGTGTTGGATGACATACATACAACTGAGGAGGAGGTGAAGAAGCTGCTAAGGGACATTGATACCTCAAAGGCAATGGGACCGGACAACATCTCCCCGTGGGTCCTCAGGGAGGGAGCAGATATACTGTGTGTACCACTGACCACAATCTTCAACACATCCCTTGAAACTGGGCAACTACCTGAGATATGAAAGACGGCAAATGTTGTTCCCGTTCTTAAAAAAGGAGACAGAAAAGAGGCACTAAACTACAGACCTGTGTCACTGACGTGTATAGTATGCAAAGTCATGGAGAAGATTATCAGGAGGAGAGTGGTAGAGCACCTGGAACGGAACAAGAGCATAAACGCCAACCAGCATGGATGTATGGAAGGCAAATCCTGTATCACAAACCTTCTGGAGTTTTATGATAAAGTTACAGAAGTAAGACACGAGAGAGAGGGGTGGGTTGATTGCATCTTCTTGGACTGCAAGAAGGCCTTTGACACAGTTCCTCAAATGAAATTAGTGCAGAAGCTAGAGGATCAGGCACGTATAACAAGAAGGGCACTGAAATGGATCATACCATGTTTCAGTTATTTCTCAGCATTTTGAAAATCAATTGGTTGGTTAAAATCTCTCACATGAATAAACAGAGCATTAGAATCTTGTCCAGTTCTAATGCTATATTTATGTTGTTTTAATCTTAGGTCGAGACTTTTACCAGTTTGACCGTAATAAACTTTATCGCTAATTTTTCAAGTAATCTTGTAGACACATCCGTCAGCAATTTGAGGAAATTCTTTATCAAAACTTTTTTTTACTGTAGCCAGAATTTAAATACAACTTTGATATTAAAAGTCTTAAGTAGAGAAGGCATATCAAGCAAGTTTTCATGGTAAGGGAAAACCAACATATTTTTAGTTGAATAAGGTTGGTTATCCCATTTTTTATTGTAAAAAGTATTTCTAGCAATTTTAAAAGATTTATCAGTTACGTTTCTTGGTTATTTCAGATAATTAGCTATTTCATAAATTTTGGATATTTCTTCATCTATTAACTCTGGACTACAAATACATGAAGCTCTCAGAAACACTGATGAGAAAACAGACATTACTCTATCTTGATGTGCAGAATAAGAGGTACATAGGAACAGATATTTGTAGGTTTTCTGTAAATTTAAAATTTACAGAGATCGGAGTCGGACTGGAGGAGTTCGTGTCAAAGAGGACGCTGAAGATGTTTAGTGTCATTGCTCAGCAGAGGAAGGGGAAGGAGAAATCTTACTTCTTGAATGAAGCCCCCAAAACATGGGAGGCAAACAAGACATTCCTGGAAATGAAGAAGTTTGTGGCCTCTTTGAAGGTCGTGAACGACGCAGCACAAAGAGCTGTTTCCCTCGTTCAGACGAGAAGCAGAAACAGTGCACCTTATTCGCCTCGTGGCGGAACACCGTCGCTGAAGGAGGGTGACTGGTGAATTTTAGAGGGACAGATTTAAGTCCCAGCTTATTTCGTCGTTCAAGTAGGCACGAAGGGAAGGATTATTACTAGCTAGAGTGCAGCGAGCAGAGCGACGACTTACTGGCAGTTGGTGTGATGGTCTCATGAAATAAATTGTTATTAACCGTTTGTTTCACTGAGATTCCATGGGAATTCCCAGAAAACCGTGGTATTTGAGGGGATGTTTGGCCAAATTTCAATGTTTATTCAACTTGAGAAGCGAACTACGTGAGATCTTCTGTTGACACTATGTTTTCTTTACTGAATTTAAAAGAGAAAAGATGGGAGAATACAATTAAGAATTTACATGAACGTTTTTTTTTTTTTTTTTTTTTGTAACTTTTAGTGGGAGAAATCTGCTGGGGAAAACACCCATTTTCAGTGATTTTTCAGTTGAATAGATAGTCCAGTGGTTGGCGAAGGTCGATCAAAACTGATGATTTCTCATCCAAGAATTTATGGCAAACACGTTGCTTTATTTAAATCGAGTTGTACCTCCTCTTAAATGCACATATAATCGCTCTCTCGTGTCGGGCTCAACAAAGCGCTAAAATCTTGTTATTGATTCAGTCATTCTGCTTTCAGAGAAAATTGAAGCTATGCTATGTGAAAGAGGAACAAAAATTAAAATTTCTTGAGTTTCTCTTTTGTCGGCGAGAGACGCCTTTTTGCAGGACCCTTAAAATTGAACGAAGTCTTGTGAAAATTGGTCTGAATGTTACCTAGGAACAATGTAACAAAATAAAACTTGTAGAGAGAACAATTTCACAACTTTATTTTTTTTGGACTGGTCTAATACATATGAATCCCCAGGTCCTGATGAACTGCTTGCAAGGGTGTTAAAGGAATGTAAAGAGGAACTTAGCATACCTTTGGCTAGTCTTTCCAATATATCACTATCACAAGTGGAAAATGGTAAATGTAATACCTATTTACAAGGCAGATGACAGGTCCGTAGCTTCGAACTATAGACCAATAAGCCTTACCTCCATAGTGCAATTCGTAGCCCTCTTGAAAGGAATAAATTGATTAATGAATCTCAACATGGTTTTACAAAGGGGCGTTCCTGTCTTACGAATTTACTAGCTTATTTCACTAAGGTGTTTGAGGAGGTAGATCATGGTAATGAATATTATATCGTGTATATGGACTTCAGTAAGACTTTCGATAGAGTTTCATATCAGAGACTGTTGAGAAAACTTAATTAAGGCACACGGAATAAGAGGAGAAATTTTTTCGTGGGTAGAGGAATGGTTCGCAAATAGGCAGCAGAGAGTTTGTATAAATGGGGAGAAATCAGAATGGGGGCACGTCACAAGCGGTGGTCCACATGGGTCAGTGTTGGGCCCCTTGTTGTTCACAATTTACATAAATGACATAGATGAGGGAATAAATAGCGACATTAGCAAATTTGCTGATGACATCAAAACAGGCCATCCAATTCATTCTAATGAGAACATTAGAACACTCCAGGATGATTTGAATAGACTGATGCAATGGTCGGAGAACTGGAAGATGCAGTTTAGTATAGACAGATGCAAAGTTCTAAATGTTTGACAGGCAAATAACCATACCACATATAAACTAAATAATGTAGATCTTAATATTACGGACTGCGAAAAGGATTTAGGAGTTCTGGTTAGCAGTAATCTGAAACCAAGACAACAGTGCATAAGTGTTCGCAATAAAGCTAACAGAATTCTTTGCTTCATATCAAGAAGTATAAATAATAGAAATCCTTAAGGTGTTCTTCAACTCTATATATCTTTGGTTAGGCCTCATTTAGATTATGCTGCACAGTTTTTGACACCGCAATGGTTTCAAGTTGGAAAAATTCAGATTCAGGAAGGATATAGGAAAGCACTGGTTTGGTAATAGAGTTGTGGATGAGTGGAATAAACTCCCGAGTACAGTTATTGAGGCTAAAACGTGTAGTTTTAAAAATAGGTTAGATAAATACATGATTGGGTTTGGGTGGGTGTGAGTTGGACCTGACTAGCTTGTGCTGCTAGGTCTGGTGCCGTGCTACTTCCTTGAGTGGAGGTGACCAGACTGGGTGGGTCATTGGGCTAATCCGGGGGGAGGACACATGAACCTGCTCCGCATGGGTCAGTAGGCCTGTTGCAGTGTTCCTTCTTTCTTATGTTCTTATGTATTACAGAATGGATATAAATACACTGGAAAACGTACAGAGGAGGATGACAAAGATGATCCCATGTATCAGAAATCTTCCCTATGAGGATAGACTGAGGGCCCTGAATCTGCACTCTCTCGAAAGGCGTAGAATTAGGGGGGATATGATTGAGGTGTATAAATGGAAAACAGGAATTAATAAAGGGGATGTAAAGAGCATGCTAAAAATATCTAACATAGACAGGACTCGCAGCAATGCCTTTAAGGTGGAAAAATTAAGATTGAGGAAGGGTATAGGAAAGCACTGGTTTGGTAATAGAGTTGTGGGTGAGTGGAACAAACTCCCGAGTACCGTCATAGAAGCTAAGACGCTGTGTAGTTTTAAAAATAGGTTAGTGGGTGTGGGTGGGTGCGAGTTGCGCCTGACCAGCTTGTGCTACTAGGTCAAATGCCGTGCTCCTCTCTTAAGTGTGTGACCTGACCTGACTAGGTTAGGGAATTGGCTTAAGCTGGTAGGAGAATTGGACCTGCCTCGCATGGGCCAGTAGGCCTGCTGCAGTTTTCCTTCTTTCTTATGTGTGTGTGTGTGTGTGTACTCAGCTAATTGTGGTTCAAGGGGTCGAGACTCAGCTCTTGGCCCCTGTGTGTATGTGTGTGTGTGTGTGTGTGTGCTCACCTAATTGCTCACCTAATTGTGGTTGCAGGGGTCGAGACTCAGCTCCTGGCCCCGCCTCTTCACTGATCGCTACTGGGTCCTCTCTCTCTCTGCTTCCTGAGCTTTGTCATACCTCTTCTTAAAACTATTTATGGTTCCTGCCTCCACTACTTCACTTGCTAGGCTATTCCACTTGCTGACAACTCTATGACTGAAGAAATACTTCCTAACGTCCCTGTGACTCGTCTGAGTCTTCAGCTTCCAGTTGTGACCCCTTGTCCCTTTGTCCCCTCTCTGGAACATCCTATCGGTGCAGTGTAGCTACTGGTGGTTGTCGCGTTTGAAGATGCCTTCGACATTCTGCTTGATAATTTCTTAAATTGTCTCTAATTTCCCTAGTAGGTTTATATTGTTGGTATATCTTTGTGGAAGCTAATTGACAAGTTGCATTAGTAGCTTCAATTATTCGATTATGCAGGGACCTGATTGCATCATCAATTGCAATGGAAGGTAGATTTTCCAATGACACAATTTCATCGTCACCCAGAAATGCCCTGAAGGGGTCAAATCCTAGGGTGTTAAGATTGGGTTTAGGAGGTACAGGTATTCTAAATGGAGAAGTTTGTAGTTGTATTATAACAGGGATATGGTCAGATCCTACGTTTCCACCAGGAGATATACGACAGTGAAAGATGTCACAGTCTCTGTTTGTCAGTACTATATCTGGTGTCCCTGGATGAGGTCCAATGTACGATTTAAAGAATGGGCCTTGAAATGACAAGTTTCTGGCTGTCATGATATTAAATAGTTGTTTTCCTTTTAAGTCACCCAGTGGAATACCAGCTCCACAGTTGAAGAGGGCAGGGTGATGAGCATTAAAATCTCCCGCTAGAATTGTTGGAATATTTCTGCTTAATATCCTATGTAGAGGAATTGACTCTATATATTGTTGTCTCGGGGGAAAATATCCAGTTCCTATCACTAGTTGTCCATGAGACGTTGTCATTTCTATTGCAAGAATGTTATCTTCATCAACATGAATATTTTTAAATGTATAGCCTAATTTAACTAAGATGGCTACACCACTAAAGGGTCCTCTCGATTTCTCCACAGTAGAGTAACCACGTAACTTAATATGTTGATCAACTCTTGCAGCTGTCTCGTTCAAGAGTATAACATCGGGATTGTAATTATGTAGTTCAACCTCAAGGAGGTAACGGTTATTAAAGAAATGTTGAACATTAAGTTGGAAAATTGTAATCCCCATTATTTCTTGCACTTCGCACGTGTACTGCGGTCTGAACGCCTGCAAGTAATGTCATGTTTGGTATCCACACTATCCCTGCTGGACTCGTCAAGGGGAGGAGGGAACTTCTGCGTAGTTGCTTGTGTATTAAAAATACCATCATCTTCGCTAGAGGTGGTAATATTAACAGACTCATTAGAATCGTTAGAGTCATCATCAGTAAACTGAGGTATGATATTCCCAGTTACAGGAAGCAGAGGCTCGTGAGAGTTAATGGGAGACTGTGGAGGCTCCAAGGGAAAATTAGGTAGGCAAGGTGAGTTACCATGGGAAAGTTCCTGTTCAACAGGATCAGCTTCAATAGCGGGAGAGTAGGCACCAATTTCTGGGGCATTGTTATGTTCAGGTGTTGACTTATCGGGTTGAGGGGAGTTGACAACCTGGGTATGCGAGGTGGGCGATCCCTGGGCCAGGGATGACTTGGGCTTATTTTTAGATGTAGAGTAGGGTACATACTTCTTGTTATGAGAAGGCTGGGTCATAATAGCCTTCACATTTTCTGGGATAGTGATGGGAGTGATCCCATTAGCCATTAACAGATCATTTAAAACCTGAGAGCAGAGTTGAATGTCACCACCTGCTATGTCTTTGGCCATCATATACATTAGTTGTGCTCTCGTCATATCCCCGGCTGTGGATACCTGAGACATAGGAGATGAGACTGAACCTTGTTGCGTTTGTGTATGTTGTAGGTGAGGGTTAGATTGGGGCGCTCCAAGAGGGGCAGAATTCCAAACATTGGAACCATTGGTAGAGACCTGAGGAGTCCCACTTGATCCAGGCAGAGCTGGGAAGGAAGTTTGGGACATCGTTGGCGGTGCCTGGGGAGTGGTCTTCTTAGAAGTGGACAGTTTCTTGGCTTCAATAATTTTCTGCATTTCCCTTTTTCTTTCAGGACAAATAGCAGAAACAGCATGATGTTTTCCGTTGCAGAGGACACATTTGGGTGTATTTTTATTATTACAATCTCGATAAGAATGTTGGCCAGAGCAAATGCTACAAATCTGCCCTTGAGTACTGCATTTGTTGGTGTTATGACCAAAGGCATAACACTTAAAACATTGTGTCACACTGACAAATCGTTCAAGAGAGATTTGGTCAGGTGTACATCTGGTGCCAAAACATTTGAAGCCATTTTGACACACAAGTTTGGCCTCCTCAGGTGTCTCAAGTATTAACTTTAAGGTTACCTTGTTGTTGTTAGGTTTAGAGAATTTATGTGCTTCTACAACCCTAAATTCAGAATTCTCTGTATTAAAGTCCTCAACAATTTCATTCGCTGTGCTATGTTTCATGAAACTGTTGATTCTGGCAACAAACACAGTCCTCTGAGCTTGATAGCTCTCAGGTGCAACTGGGGTAACACCAGAAGTCTTTAGTTTTTCAAGGACATCATGCTTCAGCAGTTGAAGTAACTCTTCTTCCGAAGAGAGGAGAAGTACTGCTCCAGCGTGGGTTTGAAAAACATCCACTGGAGCAACAGTTGAGTTCGAGCAAATACATGCTAGAATTTCTTTCATCGACTTTTGGTTTCCATCAATACGTAATCTTACTCGGATCCTCGCCATGATGTCTAGGAAGGAACATCTGCCCTTCCTGTCTCTACTGTAAAAACTTCCTTAAATCTCCTGTTCAGCTCCTCACATACCTCCTGATCATTTCTTGTGAGTTCTCCACCTTCTGTCCTTAATCTGATACACCTGTGTGTGTATGTATGTGTGTGTGTGTGTGTGTGTGTGTGTGTGTGTGTGTGTGTGTGTGTGTGTGTGTGTGTGTGTGTGTGTGTGTGTGTGTGTGTGTACTCACCTAGTTGTACTCACCTAGTTGAGGTTGCGGGGGTCGAGTCCGAGCTCCTGGCCCCGCCTCTTCACTGATCGCTACTAGGTCACTCTCCCTGAGCCGTGAGCTTTATCATACCTCTGCTTAAAGCTATGTATGGATCCTGCCTCCACTACATCGCTTCCCAAACTATTCCACTTACTGACTACTCTGTGGCTGAAGAAATACTTCCTAACATCCCTGTGATTCATCTGTGTCTTCAACTTCCAGCTGTGTCCCCTTGTTACTGTGTCCAGTCTCTGGAACATCCTGTCTTTGTCCACCTTGTCAATTCCTCTCAGTATTTTGTATGTCGTTATCATGTCCCCCCTATCTCTCCTGTCCTCCAGTGTCGTCAGGTTGATTTTCCTTAACCTCTCCTCGTAGGATATACCTCTTAGCTCTGGGACTAGGCTTGTTGCAAACCTTTGCACTTTCTCTAGTTTCTTTACGTGCTTGGCTAGGTGTGGGTTCCAAACTGGTGCCGCATACTCCAATATGGGCCTAACGTACACGGTGTACAGGGTCCTGAATGATTCCTTATTAAGATGTCGGAATGCTGTTCTGAGGTTTGCTAGGCGCCCATATGCTGCAGCAGTTATTTGGTTGATGTGCGCTTCAGGAGATGTGCCTGGTGTTATACTCACCCCAAGATCTTTTTCCTTGAGTGAGGTTTGTAGTCTCTGGCCCCCTAGACTGTACTCCGTCTGCGGTCTTCTTTTCCCTTCCCCAATCTTCATGACTTTGCACTTGGTGGGATTGAACTCCAGGAGCCAATTGCTGGACCAGGTCTGCAGCCTGTCCAGATCCCTTTGTAGTTCTGCCTGGTCTTCGATCGAGTGAATTCTTCTCATCAACTTCACGTCATCTGCAAACAGGGACACCTCAGAGTCTATTCCTTCAGTCATGTCGTTCACAAATACCAGAAACAGCACTGGTCCTAGGACTGACCCCTGTGGGACCCCGCTGGTCACAGGTGCCCACTCTGACACCTCGCCACGTACCATGACTCGCTGCTGTCTTCCTGACAAGTATTCCCTGATCCATTGTAGTGCCTTCCCTGTTATCCCTGCTTGGTCCTCCAGTTTTTGCACCAATCTCTTGTGTGGAACTGTCAAACGCCTTCTTGCAGTCTAAGAAAATGCAATCCACCCACCCCTCTCTCTCTTGTCTTACTACTGTCACCATGTCATAGAACTCCAGTAGGTTTGTGACACAGGATTTCCCGTCCCTGAAACCATGTTGGCTGCTGTTGATGAGATCGTTCCTTTCTAGGTGTTCCACCACTCTTCTCCTGATAATCTTCTCCATGATTTTGCATACTATACATGTCAGTGACACTGGTCTGTAGTTTAATGCTTCATGTCTGTCTCCTTTTTTAAAGATTGGGACTACATTTGCTATCTTCCATGCCTCAGGCAATCTCCCTGTTTCGATAGATGTATTGAGTATTGTTGTTAGGGGTACACATAGTGCCTCTGCTCCCTCTCTCAATACCCATGGGGAGATGTTATCTGGCCCCATTGCCTTTGAGGTATCTAGCTCACTCAGAAGCCTCTTCACTTCTTCCTCGGTTGTGTGCACTGTGTCCAGCACATGGTGGTGTGCCCCACCTCTCCGTCTTTCTGGAGCCCCTTCTGACTCCTCTGTGAACACTTCTTTGAATCTCTTGTTGAGTTTCTCACATACTTCACGGTCATTTCTTGTTGTCTCTCCTCCTTCCTTCCTTAGCCTGATTACCTGGTCCTTGACTGTTGTTTTCCTCCTGATGTGGCTGTACAACAGTTTCGGGTCAGATTTGGCTTTTGCTTCTATGTCGTTTTCATATTGTCTTTGGGCCTCCCTTCTTATCTGTGCACATTCGATTCTGGCTCTACGACTGCTCTCCTTATTCTCCTGGGTCCTTTGCCTTCTATATTTCTTCCATTCCCTAGCACACTTGGTTTTTGCCTCCCTGCACCTTTGGGTAAACCATGGGCTCATCCTGGCTTTTTCATTATTCCTGTTACCCTTGGGTACAAACCTCTCCTCAGCCTCCTTGCATTTTGTTGCTACATATTCCATCATCTCATTAACTGGCTTCCCTGCCAGTTCTCTGTCCCACTGAACCCCGTTCAGGAAGTTCCTCATTCCTGTGTAGTCCCCTTTCATGTAGTTTGGCTTCATTCGTCCTGGCCTTCTTGCTTCTCCCTCCACTTATAGCTCTACTGTGTATTCGAAGCTTAAAACCACATGGTCACTGGCCCCAAGGTGTATGTATGTATGTATGTGTGTGTGTGTGTGTGTGTGTGTGTGTGTGTGTGTGTGTGTGTGTATGTATGTATGTGTGTGTGTGTGTGTGTGTGTGTGTGTGTGTGTGTGTGTGTGTGTGTGTGTCTTGCCGAATTAGTAAAACATGCGATTTTGTCTTAAATAGCAACGCACCTCTTGCCGAATAAGAGAAACGAAAATAGTGTATGCAATAAATTCGCAAGAATCATGCGGAATCTACCGAAAACAAAAATTATTTAATTGTGTTTGTTTATTATTACATTATTTTATACTTATGTAAAATATATTTAGTTGGATTAGGTTAAATTAAATTGTACTTGTTATAATAAGGTTAGGTAAGTTTCCTAAGGTCCATTAGGTACATAATCATTAATTTTTATATTAACGTAAATGATAAAATATATCTTTAAATGTAGAAGATAAAATTTTTGGATATTAAATGAGTTCTTGCAGACCAATTTTACCTATTCGGCACGACATATATATATATATATATATATATATATATATATATATATATATATATATATATATATATATATATATATATATATATATATATATATATATATATATATATATATATATATATATATAGGGAAGTACCACCTCTATAGCTGGAATGGGGACCCTCATCCTCTGAGAAGACAATAAACGTACCTCAGGGAAAACTCAAGGTTCTCCCCGGAGCTGTTTGAATATTTTCTTCTCCTACCACCCCCTATATTTATATTCTATGTGAACATTTATTATATGTATATATATATATATATATATATATATATATATATATATATATATATATATATATATATATATATATATATATATATATATATATATATATATATATATATATATATATATATATGTATATATATATATATATATATATATATATATATATATATATATATATATATATATATATATATATATATATATATATATATATATATATATATATATATATTATCACACTGGCCGATTCCCACCAAGGCAGGGTGGCCGAGAAAAGAAAAACTTTCATCATTCACTCCATCACTGTCTTGCCAGAAGGGTGCTTTACACTACAGTTTTTAAACTGCAACATTAACGCCCCTCCTTCAGAGTGCAGGCACTGTACTTCCCATCTCCAGGACTCAAGTCCGGCCTGCCGGTTTCCCTGAACCCCTTCATAAATGTTACTTTGCTCACACTCCAACAGCACGTCAAGTATTAAAAACCATTTGTCTCCATTCACTCCTATCAAACACGCTCACGCATGCCTGCTGGAAGTCCAAGCCCCTCGCACACAAAACCTCCTTTACCCCCTCCCTCCAACCCTTCCTAGGCCGACCCCTACCCTGCCTTCCCTCCACTACAGATTTATACACTCTCGAAGTCATTCTGTTTTGTTCCATTCCCTCTACATATCTGAACCACCACATGAACCCCTCCTCAACCCTCTGGATAATAGTTTTGATAATCCCACACCTTCTCCTAATTTCCAAACTAAAAATTCTCTGTATTATATTCACACCACACATTGCCTTTAGACATGACATCTGCACTGCCTCCAGCCTTCTCCTCGCTGCAACATTCATCACCCATGCTTCACACCTATGCAAGAGTGTTGGAACAACCATACTCTCATACATTCCCCTCTTTGCTTCCACAAAGTTCTTTGTCTCCACAGACTCCTAAGTGCACCACTCACCCTTTTTACCTCATCAATTTCACCTCAACCTTCATAGACCCATCTGCTGACACGTCCACTCCCCAATATCCGAATACATTCACCTCCTCCATACTCTCTCCCTCCAATCAGATATCCAATCTTTCGTCACCTAATATTTTTGTTATCCGCATCACCTTACTCTTTCCTATATTCATTTTTAATTTTCTTCTTTGACATACCCTACCAAATTCATCCACCAATCTCTGTAACTTCTCTTCAGAATCTCCCAAAAGCACCGTGTCATCAGCAAAGTGCAACTGTGACAACTCCTATACACCTGCAACATCTACCACATTACCCCCCTATCCACCATGTCATACACCTTTTTCAAATCTATAAATGCCACTAAAACCTCTTTACCCTTTTCTAAATACTATTCGACTATATATTTCACTGTAAACACCTGGTCCACACACCCCCTACTTTTCCTAAAACCTCCTTGGTCATCTGCTATCCTACTCTCCGTCTTACTATTAATTCTTTCAGTAATAACTCTACCATACACTTTACCTGGTATACTCAACAGACTTATTCCCTCATAATTCGGCACTCTCTTTTATCCCCTTTGCACGCTCTCTGCCAATCCCTAGGTACCTTACCCTCTCCATTCATTTATTAAATAATAGTACCAACCACTCCAAAACTATATCCCATCCTGCTTTTAACATTTCTATCTTTATCCCATCAATCCCGGCTGCCTTACCCCCTTTCATTTTACCTACTGCCTCACGAACTTCCCCCACACTCACAACTGGCTCTTCCTCACTCCTACAAGATGTTGTTCCTCCTTGCCCTATACACGAAATCACAGCTTCCCTATCTTCATCAACATTTAACAATTCCTCAAAATATTCCCTCCATCTTCCCAATACCTCTAACTCTCCATTTAATAACTCCACTCTCCTATTTTTAACTGACAAATCCATTTGTTCTCTAGGCTTTCTTAACTTGTTAATCTCACTCCAAAACTTTTTCTTATTTTCAACAAAATTTGTTGATAACATCTCACCCACTCTCTCATTTGCTCTCTTTTTACATTGCTTCACCACTCTCTTAACCTCTCTTTTTCTCTCCATATACTCTTCCCTCCTTGCTTCACTTCCACTTTGTAAAAACTTCTCATATGCTAACTTTTTCTCCCTTACTACTCTCTTTACATCATCATTCCACCAATCGCTCCTCTTCCCTCCCGCACCCACTTTCCTGTAACCGCAAACTTCTGTTGAACACTCTAACACTACATTTTTAAACCTACCCCATACCTCTTTGACCCCATTGCCTATACTCTCACTAGCCCATCTATCCTCCAATAGTTGTTTATATCTTACCATATATATATATATATATATATATATATATATATATATATATATATATATATATATATATATATATATATATATATATATATGTATATATGTCGTGCCGAATAGGCAGAACTTGCGGTCTTGGCTTAAATAGCAACGCTCATCTTGCCATATAGGACAAGTGAAAATTTGTGTATGCAATAATTTCGCCAAAATCATTCTGATCCTAACGAAAAAAAATATATTTCACTGTGTTTGTTTAATATTAAATTATTGTATACAAATCTGAAATATATTTAGTTGGGTTAGGCTAAAATAAATTGTTTTTGTTATTATAAGGTTAGGTAAGTTTTCTAAGTTCCTTTTGGTGCAAAATTAAATTTTTTTACATCAACATCAGGTCACTTGTTCTATCTAGGCTGGAATATTGCTGCACACTAACAGCACCTTTCAAGGCAGGTGAAATTGCCGACCTAGAAAATGTACAGAGAACTTTCACGGCGCGCATAACGGAGATAAAACACCTCAATTACTGGGAGCGCTTGAGGTTCCTAAACCTGTATTCCCTGGAACGCAGGAGGGAGAGATACATGATTATATACACCTGGAAAATCCTAGAGGGACTAGTACCGAACTTGCACACGAAAATCACTCACTACGAAAGCAAAAGACTTGGCAGATGATGCACCATCCCCCCAATGAAAAGCAGGGGTGTCACTAGCACGTTAAGAGACCATACAATAAGTGTCAGGGGCCCGAGACTGTTCAACTGCCTCCCAGCACACATAAGGGGGATTACCAACAGACCCCTGGCAGTCTTCAAGCTGGCACTGGACAAGCACCTAAAGTCAGTTCCTGATCAGCCGGGCTGTGGCTCGTACGTTGGTTTGCGTGCAGCCAGCAGCAACAGCCTGGTTGATCAGGTTCTGATCCACCAGGAGGCCTGGTCACAGACCGGGCCGCGGGGGCGTTGACCCCCGGAACTCTCTCCAGGTAAACTCCAGGTATTCGGCACGACATATATATATACATATATATATATATATATATATATATATATATATATATATATATATATATATATATATATATATATATATTATAGGTAGTAGGTTGGTAGACAGCAACCGCCCAGGGAGGTACTACCATCCTGCCAAGTGAGTGTAAAACGAAAGCCTGTAATTGTTTTACATGATGGTAGGATTGCTGGTGTCCTTTTTTCTGTCTCATGAACATGCAAGATTTCAGGTACGTCTTGCTACTTCTACTTACACTTAGGTCACACTACACATACATGTACAAGCACATATATACACACCCCTCTGGACTTTCTTCTATTTTCTTTCTAGTTCTTATTCTTGTTTATTTCCTCTTATCTCCATGGGGAAGTGGAACAGAATTCTTCCTCCGTAAGCTATGCGTGTTGTAAGAGGTGATTAAAATGCCGGGAGCAAGGGGCTAGTAACCCCTTCTCCTGTATATATTACTAAATGTGAAAGGAGAAACTTTCGTTTTTCCTTTTGGGCCACCCTGCCTCGGTGGGATACGGCTGGTGTGTTGAAAGATATACATATATATATATATATATATATATATATATATATATATATATATATATATATATATATATATATATATATATATATATATATATATATATGGGGTACACGTCTGGTGTATATTGTGGGACCCATAGCCTCGGAGAAGTGGATAAAAAGGCTTCAAGGAAGAATATTTGGATTTCTTCCTGAAGCCGTTTGAATATTACACTTCCCCTACCACCCCATCTTTTCATATTTTTTATTTTTTTACCAATATGAATATTTTATTACATAATATGGTACAAAGATTTAAGAGATACATTGTTGATATAAAGGTGGCATATAAGGTACATGTTGTTACGTGTGTGTCACCGATTATAAGGCGAAAATCTCATCCAGCTCCTCAGAGCTGGGGCGTGTGCCCAAAATACAGCAGGCATCGCCCCTTTGAACAGCCGCACTGAGCCGCTGGAAAGAAAACTAGCTGCCCTGGGATCCCTAGTTACCCTGATGAGTCTTTTCCCCAGCTCCTTAAGGAATTTAGATGCATTCGTTCCCCATTAGCCAAGGGTCTCTGAGCCTATGGGAACAAACATATAATAATGGGCAAGTTCTCCATATTTTCTAGACTTTTGGGACTCCCTGAAGCTGGAAGCTGCCTCTCCTTCCTCCCTGGTGTATTGGAGATAGGTATCAGCCAAGGTAGATGCACATGTATAGTCCCACACCACCTGCTTCCCATCTGACCAGGCTTGAAAGGTGATACTATCTGGATGCTTCTGGCTGCCATCAGATCTGCATAGCTGGGGTGGCTCCCTTACTGTTGGGCATCCGGCTGTTGTGAGGCTCCTTTTGATAATGTTATTAACCTCCTCATGTCTTGCAATCTTTCCCTCGGATTTACGGCACACAAGACCATGGTACCCGAATCGGTCTGCTGCTTCACTGCCACAAATACACCTGTGTTCGGCGAGAATAGGGGCGGCAAGTCGAAGGGCAACACCGATGCAGATGGTCTGTTGGTCGAGGCGTGTGCCAAGGCTGGAGTTGGGAACAGCCAACAGAAAGTCCCCAGCATGAGGGGCTCTCACTGCCAGGAGGCGGGCTCTATCCTTCCCTGACACACTCTGAAGCATTGTTGAGGCTATATTTTCCACTATTGGACCATCCCAGTGCGATTGTTTGTAGTTGTTGGGGGGAGCAGGTCTGGTTTCAGAGCCCATTAGATTATCCCAGATCATAGCTCCGTCAATGAACTTTTGGTCCTGTACTCCAATCTTGTCCCTAAGATGTTCAGGGAAAATCGCTGCTACAAGCTCTCTGGATGCAATACATGAGGACAGAAAAGCAGGTAGCGCAATCTGTGATGACTTGGGGACACCAATGCCTCCTAGTCTGACTGGAAGTGTAGCTTGGTTCCACTGCCCGTCTTCTAGATTAAGGTTACGTACTTCGTAAAAATCTGCCTCAGAATACTGTCATATTCGTGCAGTATAGGGTTATCATATGAAGGTGCACATCTTAATAAATATGTCAACCTGGGTGGACTCAAGCACTTTGTGAGAAGGTACAAGGCATCGTGGGTGTCCAGACTGCCTATTCGTTGTTCCATTCTCCTTAACTCTTCCAATTTCTTCCTGAGAATTGTGTCAATGGCATCGCTTCCCAGAGGTGCTCCTAGGAAGACGCTGTTTGTGGGGGCAATGACTGCTGCTCCTGGTAGTTTTGATCTCACTGCATTTATCACTTGTTGATTGACTGAGATGATTTCACATTTGGATGGATTCAGGATGAGACCCATTTCCTGTCCCCGTGCCATTACCTGTGTAAGATCATATAGGAGGGACTCCTTTGTACCTACTAGTGTGCCATCATCTAGGAACCAGATGTTTAGCTCGCTGGTCAGTCTGACTGTGATTTCCCTAACTGCTATACAGAAGAGAAATGATGCAAGAGGATCTCCTTGTTGGACACCCTCCGATGATGTGATTTCATGCTCTCCAAAGAGACTCATTGATTCCTTGATATATATATATATATATATATATATATATATATATATATATATATATATATATATATATATATATATATATATATATATACATATATATATAGATATATACATATATATAGGGGAGTTTCGGTGGGGAGAAATAAATGGGATTAAATCTGGAGTATCTTAGAGAGTTAGAGCTAAGGAAGGGGTAGCAATAATGTTGAAGGATCAGTTATGGAAGGAGAAAAGAGAATATGGATGTGTAAATTCAAGGATTATGTGGATTAAAGTAAAGGTTGGATGCGGAAAGTGGGTCATAATTAGCGTGTATGCACCTGGAGAAGAGATGAATGTAGAGAAGAGAGAGAGAGATTTTGGGAGATGTTAAGTGAATGTATAGGAACCTTTGAACCAAGTGAGAGAGTAATTGTGGTAGGGGACCTGAATGCTAAAGTAGGAGAAACTTTTAGAGAGGGTGTGGTAGGTAAGTTTGGGGTGCCAGGTGTAAATGATAATGGGAGCCCTTTGATTGAACTTTGTATAGAAAGAGGTTTAGTTATAGATAATACATACTTTAAGAAAAAGAGGATAAATAAGTATACAAGATATGATGTAGGGCGAACTGACAGTAGTTTGTTGGATTATGTATTGGTAGATAAAAGACTGTTGAGTAGACTTCAGGATGTACATGTTTATAGAGGGGCCACAGATATATCAGATCACTTTCTAGTTGTAGCTACACTGAGAGTAAAAGGTAGAAGCATCAGACAAGAGAGAGGTGAAGGTTTATAAACTAAAAGAGGAGGCAGTTAGGGTAAGATATAAACAGCTATTGGAGGATAGATGGGCTAATGAGAGTATAGGCAATGGTGTCGAAGAGGTATGGGGTAGGTTTAAAAATGTAGTGTTAGAGTGTTCAGCAGAAGTTTGTGGTTACAGGAAAGTGGGTGTGGGAGGGAAGAGGAGCGATTGGTGGAATGATGATGTAAAGAGAGTAGTAAGGGAGAAAAGGTTTTTACAAAGTAGATGTGATGCAAGGAGGGAAGAGTATATGGAGAAAAAGAGAGAGGTTAAGAGACTGGTGAAGCAATGTAAAAAAAGCAAATGAGAGAGTGGGTGAGATGTTATCAACAAATTTTGTTGAAAATAAGAAAAAGTTTTGGAGTGAGATTAACAAGTTAAGGAAGCCTAGAGAACAAATGGATTTGACAGTTAAAAATAGGAGAGGAGAGTTATTAAATGGAGAGTTAGAGGTATTGGGAAGATGGAGGGAATATTTTGAGGAATTGTTAAATGTTGATGAAGATAGGGAAGCTGAGATTTTGTGTATAGGGCAAGGAGGAATAACATCTTGTAGGAGTGAGGAAGAGCCAGTTGTGAGTGTGGGGGAAGTTCATGAGACAGTAGGTAAAATGAAAGGGGGTAAGGCAGCTGGGGTTGATGGGATAAAGATAGAAATGTTAAAAGCAGGTGGGGATATAGTTTTGGAGTGGTTGGTGTTATTATTTAATAAATGTATGGAAGAGGGTAAGGTACCTAGGGATTGGCAGAGAGCATGCATAGTTCCTTTGTATAAAGGCAAAGGGGACAAAAGAGAGTGCAAAAATTATAGGGGGATAAGTCTGTTGAGTATACCAGGTAAAGTGTATGGTAGAGTTATTATTGAAAGAATTAAGAGTAAGACGGAGAATAGGATAGCAGATGAACAAGGAGGATTTAGGAAAGGTAAGGGGTGTGTGGACCAGGTGTTTACAGTGAAACATATAAGTGAACAGTATTTAGATGAGGCTAAAGAGGTTTTTGTGGCATTTATGGATTTGGAAAAGGCGTATGACAGGGTGGATAGGGAGGCAATGTGGCAGATGTTGTAGATGTATGGTATAGGAGGTTGGTTACTGAAAGCAGTGAAGAGTTTTTACGAGGATAGTGAGGCTCAAGTTAGAGTATGTAGGAAAGAGGGAGATTATTTCCCAGTAAAAGTAGGCCTTAGACAAGGATGTGTGATGTCACCGTGGTTGTTCAATATATTTATAGATGGGGTTGTAAGAGAAGTAAATGCGAGGATCTTGGCAAGAGGTGTGGAGTTAAAAGGTAAAGAATCACACATGAAGTGGGAGTTGTCACAGTTGCTTTTTGCTGATGACACTGTGCTCTTGGGAGATTCTGAAGAGAAGTTGAAGAGGTTGGTGGATGAATTTGGTAGGGTATGTAAAAGAAGAAAATTGAAAGTGAATACAGGAAAGAGTAAGGTTATGAGGATAAAAAGATTAGGTGATGAAAGATTGGATATCAGGTTGGAGAGAGAGAGTATGGAGGAGGTGAATGTATTCAGATATTTGGGAGTGGACGTGTCAGCGGATGGGTCTGTGAAAGATGAGGTGAATAATAGAATTGATGAGGGGAAAAGGGTGAGCGGTGCACTTAGGAGTCTGTGGAGAAAAAGAACTTTGTCCTTGGAAGCAAAGAGGGGAATGTATGAGAGTATAGTTTTACCAACGCTCCTGTATGGGTGTGAAGCAAGGGTGATGAATGTTGCAGAGAGGAGAAGGCTGGAGGCAGTGGAGATGTCATGTCTGAGGGCAATGTGTGGTGTGAATATAATGCAGAGAATTTGTAGTTTGGAAGTTAGGAGGAGGTGTAGGATTGCCAAAACTGTTGTCCAAAGGACTGAGGAAGGGTTGTTGAGGTGGTTCGGACATGTAGAGAGAATAGAGCAAAACAGAATGACTTCAAGAGTGTATCAGTCTGTAGTGGGAGGAAGGCGAGGTAGGGGTCGGCCTAGGAAAGGTTGGAGGGAGGGGGTAAAGGAGGTTTTGTGTGCGAGGGGCTTGGACTTCCAGCGGGCATGCGTGAGCTTGTTTGATATGAGTGAATGGAGACAAATGGTTTTTAATACTTGACGTGCTGTTGGAGTGTGAGCAAAGTAACATTTATGAAGGGATTCAGGGAAACCGGCAGGCCGGACTTGAGTCCTGGAGATGGGAAGTACAGTGCCTGCACTCTGAAGGAGGGGTGTTAATGTTGCAGTTTAAAAACTGTAGTGTAAAGCACCCTTCTGGCAAGACAGTGATGGAGTGAATGATGGTGAAAGTTTTTCTTTTTCGGGCCACCCTGCCTTGGTGGGAATCGGCCAGAGTGTTAATATATATATATATATATATATATATATATATATATATATATATATATATATATATATATATATATATATATATATATATATATATATATATATGTATATATATATATATACTTATGCAATAAGATCACAGTAAACAGGTGATTTCAGAATATGCAAAACAACCACTCTGAAAGAATAGAGAAATTCCAAGCGCTTTCGTGACTACTCACATTATCAAGGAACTATGACTCACATTTAAAATTAAGTCCTTTCTAAAATTTTCTCTTATACGTTTAAAGATATATTTTTTTCATTAATGTTAATGTAAAAATTTATAATTTTGCACAAAAAGAATCTTAGAAAACTTACCTAACCTTATTATAACAAGAACAATTTATTTTAACCTAACCCAACTAAATATATTTTATATTTGTTTACAGTAATTTAATACTAAACATACACAGTGAAATATATTTTTTTCGTTAGGTTTAGAATGATTCTGGCGAAATTATTGCATACACAAATTTTTGCTTGTCCTATATGGCAAGATGAGCGTTGCTATTTAAGCCAAGATCGCAAGTTCTGCCTATTCGGCACGACGTATATATATATGTCGTGCCGAATAGGCAGAACTTGCGATCTTGGCTTAAATAGCAACGCTCATCTTGCCATATAAGACAAGTGAAAATTTGTGTATGCAATAATTTCGCCAAAATCTTTCTGAACCTAACGAAAAAAAAATATTTCACTGTGTTTGTTTATTAAATTATTGTAAACGTACTTAAAATATATTTAGTTAGGTTAGGCTAAAATAAATTGCAGTGGTTATAATAAGGTTAGGTAAGTTTTCTAAGATTTTTTTTGGTGCAAAATTATAAATTTTTACATTAACATTAATGAAAAAATATATCTTTAAACGTATAAGATAAAGTTTTAGGAAGGACTAAATTTTAAATGAGTTCTTGCTAATTGACCAGTTTTACATATTTGGCACAACATATATATATATATATATATATATATATATATATATATATATATATATATATATATATATATATATATATATATATATATAGATCATGTTACAGTCAGTGATTGCTACAACTTAGCCTTGTGTACCTGTAACCTTATGATACCTTAATGCAGTAGTAGCTATACAGGTTATATTTTATGTCAGTGCTCACGACTGATGTAACATGATGCTCAGTGTGCACACACTGGTCTAACATCACCAAAACATCACGAGACCTGTGGCATGCAAAGAGTATGTAACCTTTATTTTGTGCATGTACACACTGGGTGCTAAGGGTTGGACTATGGGGCCCCATCGTCAGATCAGTACCTAGGTTCAGCCAATGAGAAGGTGGGTCTGGCAATTGTGGAGGTGGCTTGGTCACCACTCACGTTTCCACTCTTGTCATTTCCATTCTATAGCTGGTTGAACACGGTTGTCCATTCTGTCTCCAGTCTGCATCTTTGCCTTTTGATTTACCATGTTGTACACATATATTTCCAACTCTATATAGTGTACATACTTGTAAATACATATAATCGCACTTGGTGAAGGAAAATATAATTCAAAGTCATTCAGCTGTGTTTGTTCTGCTCCTTGCTCCCTCTACACCCAGGATAACAGGCCTTTTTGTTCCTGGGTTGTAATAAGACCCCATGGCATAATGAGCAATCCTGCATTTTTGTATAACATTGTTGATTAAGGTTGTACACAATAGACTAATAAATAGCTATCAATTTTATACAGCCCATAATTTGAGTTATACACGACATTCCTATCATGTCTCAAGAGCAGATTCAATCATGTTTCTTTCTAGGATGGAACTGTTGAGTACAATGATCTGAGCAACAGCCCACCCTGGTGAATGATTACAAGAACTGACATGGTTAAAGATAGGATTTGATGCCTGGCTCTTCCTGATCGAGTATGGGTGTTGAGATAATCTGGTTTCCAGAGGTTTACCTGTTTGACCAATATGAGGGCAGGCAAAGAATGCATGGGACCTTGTAAGCACCACCCACATTAGGCAGAGGGTTTTTAATCAACTTCTGTTTCACTATCCCAATGTTTTGAAAGTAAGGTTTATACTGAACTTTTTTAGTGCCTCATTATATGATAAGACCAGTATATTTCTCCTGGCAGGCATCAGGACCTTAAAATCCCTGGGGTATCTTAGTTTTGTGGCTATGTTAAATATCTTATTGATTTCATTTTCTAAATACTCTGGACTGCAGATATGCAAAGCACTCAGGAAAATTGTGAAGAAAACGTGCCTTTTAACCCTAGATTCATGAGTGGAATAATAAGGAATGTATGACGGCACATTGGTGGACTTCCAGTAAACCATAAATTTGAATATTCTGTCAACACGATGGATTAGAACATCTAGGAAAGGCAGAGTGTTGTCTATTTCATGCTCTGTTATCAACTTAATGGAAGGTATTAACTAGACCACTGAATCTAGGTAGGAACTCATCAATATTGTGATCTCTAGGTCAAAGGCAAAGAATATCGTCTACGTATCTGAACCACCTAGCTTTATATGGAAGAATATCTTTAAGGAGTCTAGTCTCATAGAATTCTACATTCATGTTGCTGAGTAAAGGGGGTGAGGTGATTTTCCATGGCCATGCCTTGTTTTTGAGCATTGTATTTGCCTTCAAACACAAACTTCCAATCAGTAACATAAAGTTTAATCAGTTTAATAATTATATTCGTGGAGTAAGGCAAGGGGAAGTTTTCTAGCTCGTCTTCAAGGTACGTAAGCAAGTCAGGGACAGGGACTCTAGTAAACAGGGCTGTGACATCAAAACATCAGGGCCATCATCCAGGTACCTGATACTGAGTCTGCTGTTCAAGCTGGTTGTGAGGTCTCTTCTATGCAGAAGAGGAATAGAGCGAGTGGGTCTCCATGCTGAACATCCTCTGGTGAGGGAATTCCATGTTCGCCGAATGAAAGTGATTACATCAGTGGTGACACTAGTGGTGAAGCCAGTGGTGAAGCCAGTGGCGATGATATCAATGGTGATACCAGCAGTGACATCAGTAGTCATAAATTCACAGAACAAAAGTCAAGAGTTGTGTGCAAGATAAAGACTCCCAGCAGTTAATGTGAACAACAGTTCACTTCTCTATCGCTCGCACCATCCTATCAACGTCTGTTATTTTGTATATTTAACTTTAAGGTTGATAAAGTAAGAATCATCCAGGATTCTTTTAATGTTGATAAAGTGTTAACCAGGACTCCTTTAATGTTCATAAAGTAAGCATTACGAGCACAGGTAATAAATGAGAATTAGACACATATGCAATCTATGGGTGTCCTTAACCTGCTATATGCAGGTATGTATGCTATTTACAATATGTACAGATAGAATAATAAGTGTACACCACAGTGACAGATGGCAAAGCAGAAGCCAGAGTACACTGTACTCAACCAGCAGGTAGGCAAGTCTGACAATACTTACCGCAAGTGAACCCTGTTGCTTCAGCTTTGGCGGGCTTGATCGTTAAACCATTAGCACCTGGTTCATTGGTTTGGACGCAGCCTGTGGAAGTGTGACAATTGCCAAATAAATTGTAACATACTCTTTGCATGCCACACCCCTATCCCAAAAGGGCTCCAATAGCCAGAACCAGGCATCCACCTCCATGGTAGCATGCTGCCATGGCACTGAATAGTAAAGGAAGCGCCTTTCTTTTCTTCTCAAGATTCAAAGTCAAACTCTGTCCTAGAGAGAGGCATTAGACAGTAGGGCTAACGTTGGTTCAAGACACCTACAGACAGCAGCAAAATGTCCCCTCACATATAAAACAAATAAAAAACATATATATAAAGGGGAAAAAAGAACTAAGCTACCCATATTGTCCCTAAAACATCCTAACCTAAATTAAACACGGGAGAGAGCATCAGCCAGCCTTTGCTAGCACTATGTATGGCTCTAATGTTATAGGGTTGCAGCCTGAGACTCCATCTCATCGAATGTGTGTTGTGGTTTTTCATGGTGTAGAGGCAGATGAGTGGGTTGTGATCACTGTAGACTGTGACCACTTAGGACGACTGCCCCATGTAGACCTCAAAATGTTCCAATGCAAGTATCAGAGCTAGGGCTTCTTTCTCTATGATGGCTTAAGCCCTTTGACGAGGTTGATACTTTGCAGAGAAGTAAGCGACAAGCTCCAACCACCCCTCCCCAGATTTTTGTAGGAGTACTGACCATACCCCTGACTCACATGCATCAACCTGTAGAACAAAAGTTTTGAAAACTCGGGAGACAGGAGAATGGATGCAGCACAAAGTAGCCATTTGGCTTTGTTAAATGTTTCTTGACTCTCTGGGGTCCATTGAAATTTTTGTTTCTGACTGATAAGTAAGGTTAGGGGGGGGGCTACATCTGCAAAGTTCTTACAGAAGTGTCTGTACAAACCTACCATCCCTAAGAAATGCTGGAGGAATTTCCTATCATTAGGTAGTGGGTAATTCTTAATGGCAAGAATTTTAGCAAACGTAAGGGCTGGTTTACCACTACCTATTTCATGTCCCCAAAAAGTGATAGTAGACTAGTCAAAAGATGGCTTACACAGATTAAGACTTAACTGGAAACTTACCTCCATCAGACTTCTTAAAAGCATGCACAGTGAAGCCCACAGACTGAATAACTTCTCTACTAGTCTGTGTTCTAATAGAAACGCTACCTTCTGTTGAAGTAACCTTTGTTTTTCAAAGATTAGCTCTGTAGGGGGAGAGTTTAATAGGCTTCTTGTTTTCGACATCTACATCATGATATCCAATGGAACATTTTTTTGGGACATCCAAAAATATGTCAGGGTAAGTTTGTAAGAGGGTATTTAGGCTTATTATTTCATCTTTAGAGAGCCCCAACATTAAAGGGCTAGGGTCCTTGAAGACAGAATTAGGAAGCTTAACATGAATCTCTGGAATGGTGTGCAAGGAATCAGGGTCGTCTACAGAGGTAAAGGACAGAGTCATCAATGGGACTTCATGTGGGCTCTTAATTTTTTAAATGTGATTTATATGGTAAATTTTACTTTTCGTGGGTTTATCAAGGGGATCAACCACATAATTTACATCAGAGATTTTACTTATGATTTGCATTGGTCCCATGAATCTAGCTTTGAAGGTGTGGCCAGGTACAGGTTCCTGCACCACCACCTTGTCTCCTGGAATGAAGGAGGGAAACTTTGCTTTTCTGTCATACCTTTGTTTCATAGTGTTTTGAGCAGATTTTAAGTTAGCCTTAGCCAACTGATGAGCCATCTGCAACCTTGGAAAAGGGTTGTAGAGTGCTACGCAGGCGTCTTCTCCCATCCATCATTCCTTGAGCACTCGCAGAAGACCTCGTACATTGTGCCCGAAGATTAGCTCATATGGATTGTTCCCTGTTGATTCCTGCACACTTTCTCTCATTGCGAACAGCAGCAGAGGAAGTAATTCATCCCAGTCCGTAAGAAAATGCATGTAGAAGCTTCTGATTGTGGTTTTCAACATCTGATGAAATCTTTCCAAGGCACCTTGGGGCCAAGGATGATAGGCAGTGGATAATTTATGAACTAAACCTAGCCTAGTTAAAGCTTCTCTTAAAGCTTTGGCAGTAAAGTTAGTACCTGGTCACTCTGGATAGATTTAGGAATGCCAAAGTAAGAAATAAATTTAGTTATGGCTGTAAGAATGGCTTTTGTGTTTATACTCTGCACTGGGACTGCTTCTGCATACCTAGTAGCTTTGTCCATGATGGTGAATAGGTACTGGTTGCTTGACTTTGATTTTGGTAACGGTCCCACACAATCAATGATAGCTGGGCAAACGGTTCTCCATCTGCAGGTATAGGATGAAGCGACGCAGGTTTAATGCGGTGTCCAGGTTTACCTACTTGCTGACATTAGTCACATTAGGTTCTGGACATTTTGTTGAATTAAGAATGTTACCTAGCAATAACACAACATCTTTCATAGGGGATCCCTCAGGTACACCTACAGTCAAATAGCCTGTATAATACTCTACACGTGTATCTTAAGTAAAGGGACAGAAAATACAGCTCCTCCAATTGTTTCTAAAAAAAAAAAAAAAAAAAAAAAAACGGAGGAGTGCAATGATGTCTTATCAGAGCTGGGGAATATTCCTTTATAAGGGAACAATAAGCCCCGGTATCCCTATAAGTGTTTTCTTTTTCATACTCCTTAATTAACCCCTTAACTGTCCAAACGTAGTTCTACGTTCTTACCACTAGCGCTCCAAATGTAGATCTAGGTTTTATTTTTCCTGGCTCAAATTTGGCATGATTGACCTGAGATGCCTTGTCAGTATAGAATAGGTCTTAACACTCGTTAGTTAGTTTAATATGGTTATTATGCACCCCATACCCATCCTGTTGGTGGTAGTCAAAAGATTACAGAGGTACATAATGGGTCCAGGGACTGGGCCTCAAAGTTTTGATAGCTGAGCAAGTTACAGAGGTAATGAATTCACAATTTACAAAGGTAATGAACTCACAATTTACAAAGGTAATGAACTCCAGGTAGGTCTAGTCACAATCATGACAAGTTACAAAGGTATTTACAGATTACAGAGGTACACAATGGGTCCAGGGACCGGGCTCCAAAGTTTTGATGGCTGAACTAGGTACAAGGTAATGAACTCACAAGTTACAAAGGTAATGAACTCACAAGTTACAAAGGTAATGAATACTGTAAGAATGGTTACTTACGTTTATACATGGCTGCAATCATGAACAAATTTTAGAGTAATGAGCAATTCACACTTCCACACCCGGTCACAACTGTAGTGAGTTATTGGTGCAAATGTTGATTGCTGAGTCTCTCTCTCTCTCACACACACACACACACATACAAATTCATACACACACACACATAAACACACACACACACACACACACACACACACACACACACACACACACACACACACACACACACACACATACACAAACTCATACACACACACGCACACACACTCATACACACACACACACTCATACACACACACTCATACTCACACACACACACACACACACACACACACACACACACACACACACACACACTCACACACTCATACACATACACACAAACACACACACACACACACACACACACACACACACACACACACACACACATGCACATATGTGGTAATGCTTTATTTACAGCTAGCAAAGTCAGGGTATTTCTCCAGAATGGTCTGTAATATACCACTGTGGATAAAATACTTAGCCATTTCTTGAACACTTCTGAGTGAGTTGTTTCTAAATTCATTAAGTTTATCGCACGCCAGTACATAATGACGCAGGGTGTGACAATAATCCATCTGGCAAAGTTTACATTTCGTTTGGTCTACATCTGGTGGTGGTGATTTAACCTGCCAAAGATACTTGTAACCCAGCCGGAGCCGGGCGGTAGTGACATCCAAGAGTCTGCTTATTTTGTTGGATGCACCATAGACATGTGGCTCCTCCTGCATGATAGAATGATGATAGATGGACTCACTGGTGTCAATCTCCCTGAGCCTTAAGTCCATAAAATTCAGCTGAAGTTCTTTTCGTATTATTGTTCTCAAACTACTACCTGACAAGCCAAGATTGTAATCTACTCCCTCTTTGAAAGCATACAGCTTAGCCAATTTATCAGTTCTATCATGCATCTGAAGACCAATGTGAGATGGGATCCACAGCATGTGCACTCTGACTCCACTGTCCACAATCCTACCATACCTGTGTCTGGCTTCTGACACAAGCATGCCACAATTTATGCTTAATGAGTTGAGAGCATTTATGGATGACAGAGAATCAGTTACAATTAAACTGTCAATCTTTGATACATAGATGCATTTCAGTGCAAGGAGTATGGCAAACAGTTCTGTCTGAAGGGTAGAGGCCCAATTATTGATGCGTGCTCCAATTTCTTTAAGAGAGCCATCACTCTGTACGACAACAGCAGCACTACCAGCTGCACCAGTGGATTGGTGAACAGAACCATCAACGTAAATAATTTGCGAGAGTGTGTGCTGTGTGACTAAGTTATCAATACAGCTTAAGGCCTCATGTTTGGCTTCAAGGCGAAGTTTTGGTTGTGATTTAAGAAGTAGTTTGGGGGGAAATGGAGGAATGGTAGTTTGGAATGGGGTAATATTCCATGGAGCGGAGAAGTGCCCCTGTTGCCTTACTTGACATAGATCATGTGTCTGATTCATGCGGAGGTCGGTTCCAGTTTTTTCGATCCATCTGGAGGAGTGTTCACCAGTGCTGAGGAAAGTTTGGAGGGCTTCTGTGCAGGGGTTTGAATGAGCTTGCCTGAGCATATTAACCCCAATTAGGATATTTCTTTCAGTAACACGATCTCTGATGCTTGGAATATCAAGTTATTTTTGCATATTTAAAATTTTGGCAGTACGAGGGCATCCTAGGATGATCCTCATTGCTTCGTTCTGCAGTTTTTCCAGCCCTCCAAGCTTCCAGTCAGACACAAGAGCAAGTAGTGGCGCAGCATAATCAACCAATGATCTAATATAAGCAAGATACATCATTTTCACAATTTTAACATTAGCACCATACCTGGGGTGAAGCCCTGCCACAACTCTAAGTGCTCTTAGTCGTTCTTTGTATTGGCGACAAAGTCTTGTTACAACAGGTCCAAGTAGTGGAACCTCTAAGCCTAGATACCTGTATCTGCTTACATATTCTAGAAGAGACCCATCATGCAATTGGATCTGACGAACTGTGCCTCTCTGTCGAGGAGGACGCCTATTGAGTATCTTTGTTTTATCAGTAGAGATTATCAACCCCAGGTCCTGACACGAGGCTAGTACATGATTAAGAATGTTTTGGGTGTTGGAGAATCCGGTGGTGTGAATCATTATATCATCAGCAAAACTAATCACATAATGATGGGGCTGACTCGGCATAGAATTAAGTAATGCATTAATTAGAATATTGAACAGTGTGGGACTGAGCACACCTCCCTGTGGGGTTCCTAATTCAAAGTCTTTAGTTACACTTCTATGTCCCTGGAACAACACAGACGATTTTCTGTTGGACAGGTAGCCTTGGTGTGCGCAATATTAAAAAAATCTGGGACCACTTAGTACTTTGTGGGAGCACCAGTTCAATTGAGTGCCAGCAAGAGGAAATAGCATGGCAAACACCAGGGATTCACTGATGTCACGTCATATTAACACTCCCTTTTTAAGAGGAAAGTGGTGGATGGGGCCACAAGTGGTCGAGGAAATATAAAAAACCTCGATAATAACCCATGTGTAACATTTCTGCAACATCCTTTCATTTTTGATACAACTGGCTGTCTCTCTGTCTGTATCTGTTTATATCTCTGTCTATATATTTGTCTATCTGTCTATATCTCTGTCTATCCGTCTCTCTCGCATGTACATATAAGTACAGTTATTATGCATAGTGTAAATTACCTAGGATAACCCAAAAATTCCAGGCAAAGTGTTATAAAGTGCTTGTAGATATAAGACATAATAAACATGACTGGCAACTCAGTGGCAAGTAATACTTATTTTCACTTAATCAGGAATCAGACGTGACTACTGCATCGTGTGTAATACGTGTGGTTTACGAGCCGCTCTCTAAGACCTCAGAGAGACAAGCAGACGGAAAGACAGATACACACAGGCAGACAGAAAGACACACACAGGCAGACAGAAAGACACACACAGGCAGACAGAAAGACAGACTCACATAGGCAGACAGAAAGACAGACACACACAGGAAGACAGAAAGACACACACAGGCAGAGAGAAAGACAGACTCACACAGGCAGACAGAAAGACTGAAACACATAGAAAGACAGACACACACAGGCAGACAGAAAGACAGACACACACAGGCAGACAGAAAAACACACACAGGCAGACAGAAAGACAGACTCACATAGGCAGACAGAAAGACAGACAGATACACACAGGAAGACAGAAAGACACACACAGGCAGAGAGAAAGACAGACTCACACAGGCAGACAGAAAGACTGAAACACATAGAAAGACAGACACACACAGGCAGACAGAAAGACAGACACACACACAGGCAGACAGAAAAACACACACAGGCAGACAGAAAGACAGACTCACATAGGCAGACAGAAAGACAGACAGACACACAGGAAGACAGAAAGACAGACTTACATGTTTGTGTGTAACAGTGTTCTCTGCATCAGTGCAGTGCTTCATCATCAAGTGTCACTCCACTACTTACCTTGTCAGCAGCTTAGTGACTCGTCATAAACAACATGCTTCAAAAAGTCTCACATATACTCCAGCATGTGTAAAACATTGTTGAGACCTATAAATACTTTGTATATAGTTCTAGACAATAGTAAATGTCCAAAGCAGTGAAAATGTTCACCTGTGATTGTGATTATTTGAGTACTATTTCAGTACCTAATATTAGTGTCAAACAGAGATTGGCTATGAAATCACAAGAACTATTATAAATTGTAATTATGGGAACATAAAAATTTGTAAAGTAAAAGGACACAAGTGTCGAGGGAAATGCTACAAGCTAAGTCAAAAATTAAATAGTGGACTGGAGGGGGACTTACCTTGAAAGACAACTTTCGCCTACACAGCCGTCCCTGCAGGTGATGTTTTGAGAAGCTGTCGTATGCAATCCCTCAAGGGCTGGAAATTAATATATATTATGAGTTTAATTACCTCTAGGGGGTGTTATTTCAGTATTTTTCATAACTGAATACCGAATATACGTACTGGTGTGAGCTCGATGGCCCTCTAATAACCGAGTGTATGGTACATCTAGAAAGAAATGTACCAGCTATCTACTGTGCAGCTGACCTAGCTAGTCTCATTATTTACTAGACCTACCAGGGTATCTGTAACGGATCCATATAATCACACGGATATAGGTGTCTTTATTGAAGCAGACGTGTTCTTTGAAGAATGTCCATGTCTTCCACAGTCTAAGAATACGCACACTCGTTGTACACTCTGTTCATCAAGTATTGCTTTTATTATTCACAATCTTATCACTAAAGGAGCTGATCACACTTCTCTGTAAGTGTTTTGATGTGTTATGGAGATTGTCTGAGATACAGCAATGCACAATTCACTTCCTTTGCTCGTTCTTAGCATGAAGTGGTCTTTGCTGCACCATTATATATTGCAATCTAGCCGGCGGCGTCTCCGTCTACCCCCAGCTTCCCGACACACGAAAGAAGTGCCAATAAAGCACATTTCCCCTGCTTGCCAAACTTCCACTATGAAGCAATGCAGAATGCTTGATTTTTGTTGTCTTAAGCATACACAACAATATACATCTTTAACATGGTAATAAAGTGGGTGCAGGATTTTCCTTAATTGTCCTGCTAAAGTAAGAGATTGATTGTCTTTTATTAAACTACACTACTTGCAACACTGGTCTCTTGCAAAGAGCTGCATGACCGTGACACATACTCATAGTGCATATGGAATCAATTAAAGTATTGATGCAGAGGTGCAGAAGCAAGACACCATCAGCCCCTCTGGAGGGCTGAGTCCCTCAGAGGTCTGAAAGGGCTGAAAGGGGCTGAAGGGGACTGAATATCCCCCTCCTGGAGAAAATTTATCCACACAAGTGCAACTAATGTGTCATTTTATTGTAGCAACGTTTCACTCTCCAGGAGCTTTATCAAGCTTGATAAAGCTCCTGGAGAGTGAAACATTGCCACAATAAAATGTCGCATTAGTTACACTTGTGCCCTTTTACTTTACATATTGTCGATAATTCTACCAACATTAAAACAACATAAAGATTATACAAATTAAAATAAAAACGAGAAAAAAAGGTATATCGGCAACACTTCGGCAAGCGGCATCCAGAGTCAACTTCGCGGTTTTATATCTCGGTAAGTACTGGTCCTAATTTTTTTTTTTGCATTATTTTATGTAAAAAAATGTCCTCTTTAATTAAAAAATATTTTTTTTTTTCAAAATATTCGGAGCTCTCGGCGAGAGAACATAGATCTACGTTTGGACAGTTTAGTGGTTAATTAAGAGAGATGTGGCACTTACAGTAGTATGGTACCATACTATCCTCTATTTCTTTCTGGTTCATCTCAAAAGGGAGGATGTTGATTTTTCCTAAGAGTTGGGGTTTACTTGGACAGTTGGACTTTACATGACCTGGTTTTTGACAACCGTAACAGACAACTTAATACTTTAGCTTGACACACTGTTGATTTTGTGGCTGGTCCCACTTGGTGTACTGGTGTTGATTGATGAGTTTGATGTCTTTGCTCACCAGGTAGACCGTGAGTTTGATATCATTGCTTACAGACGAATTGGTCGGTGTCGTTGTTCACTTTCAATCTTCCACTTCGTACTCCAATCAGTGACTCGTCCATGACGATCTCTATTCATGCCAGGCTGTTGGGAAGAAAGATTAGACCACTCGGACAAGGAGCAGTTATCCTCAAAAGTGTCAGCCAGCCTGGCTGCTTCTAATACAGTGGTCAACGAATGATCTTCAAAGACCCTAACCAGCAGGTTATCTACTAAAAGTAACTGCACCAAGCCGGAAAAGTTTGTGACACCACTCGCCTTGTACCATTTTGTGAAGTTTTTTGACTGCTGCCTTATAATTTTTTTATATTTTATTTAAAACATCATAAATTACAAGGTAGTACAAAATATTAAATACCACAACAATACAGGATCTGGACAAGATTACTAAGAATTATATCACAAGTGCAAGAGAAAAAATACACACCATGCACTGACACACATTATACATAATGATAATATATCTGACACATACACACAAAACTGTTGGAGGGGGCGGCCCCCCCATGAAAACCCCTCTATAAATACACCCACATCATTCGCACACTTATTGATTACAGCAGTGATCAAACATAAATTTTTGTAACTTTATATATACATGCAACTGTTAATGAGATTTTACTTAAGAACAAAGTCTGGTAATTATCCGTCAACATTACTCTATAACAACAATAATCATTACACAAAATTACATAAGCGCATAAAGCAACAACAACTGCAAGATTTTTACAGCATACGTTGCATCAGCAACGAAACTTAATAACATTACAAAAGTGATAGAAAACAAATTATGTAAAAACAAATATAAACACCATCTAAGAGGAATGAAATTCCCTACAAAATTACAATAAAAAACTGCGAAAATACATACCAGAAAAATTATCTTTACAAAAACTGGTAGACCAATATGGACAGTGACTTCCATAACTCCATTTTAATCACAAGGACATAATTTATACAAATCTTGGATTATCAAAACCTTTCACACAAAACTTACATGTCAACACAGCACCACGCAGTACATACCTTCCCGACCCTCACATTGTTTTGCAAAAACTTTATCTCATACACTCTCCCTCCAAAAAACTAAAGTCAACCCGCTTATAAAGGAAACCAGTCCTTTACATATAATTAGCTCGCCAACTGAGTGAGACCATTGACCGTAATTTTGCAGTAGGTCTCCGGAAAACGTGCCCTCCATTGTCCCCCGTAAATAAGTTTGTTCCTGCAAACCGTTCTATATATGCCCGCCGCAATTGCCCTAATTCTAATTCTCCCCCCTCCGTGTCCCTTATCCCCCAGGAAATATACAGAAAATCTACCACTACATATATAATCTCCCTTTTCACTTCTCTGGAGACCCCGCGTACTTCTAATGTTAAGGCTCGCAGGGTCCCTACATTACCCCCACCCATCAACCTAAAAACCTTCGCTAACCACACCCTTACCTCCCTCAACTCTTCACAGAAATAAACCGCATGAAAAGCTGTTTCCTGTTCTCCACAGTGATCGCAGGTCTGTTCCCTCACCAATCCCATTGAACACAACACAGCTTTCGATGCTAATAACCCCATCATAAATCTATATACAAACTCCCGTACTCTCGGCATTAACTTAAGCTTTCGAAAGTCATTCCATATCATCCCCCAATCATACAAGGGATAAACCGATACCCCCTGTATGATTTCCGGCCTCCTGCTCATCGTCACCAAAAGCCCCACCCTAAGTTTTTCCACCTCCCTAATCAATAACAATAACCTCAGCATATCCTCGCATTCAATTAATTCTTTTCTGCTCCACCATCTCCACACATCCTCCATCACTTTCTCCACTCTAACCTCTCTTTCCCCCCATCCCTAACGAACCTCTGTTTCACATATAGGGCCTTTACTCTCGGCCCCAACGCTAAAAGGCCTACTCCTCCACTGCGTATATTCGACATCACCATCTCCTTGCTTAGCCATGCCCTCCCGAAACCCCAAACATAACGTAATGCCCTCCTCTGAATCTCATGTACGTCTTGAGTCTGCAGTGGATACACCACAGCCATACTCCACACTTTACTATAAACTAATGAATTTACGATTATTCCCCGCTGTTGAAAGGTGACGTCCCCCACCCGTAAACTCCTTTATCTTTTTACTGCCTTCTCCACCACCACCTCCGAATTCACCTGCCTAGCCTCCCGTGCATCTGTCATGTATATAACTCCACAAATTTTTAGCCTAGCCACCACTTCCCACCCAAACTCCAACCCCAAGCCCCCATCCCACCCAGGCACCCACCTCCAGCAAACTTGATTTTGCTCTGTTCACCAGCATGCCAGATGCCCTCCCGAAAAGCTCCAACACACTTTCCACCATACGCAATCCCTCCACTCCGGCTATCAGAACAGTAGTATCGTCTACATACCCCACCACATCTGTACACCCATCCTTCTCCCCATTTAAAATCCCCCTCCCCTCAACAAGCCCATAAAATGGATGCTGCATACACGCAAACAATATTTGAGACAGGGGACACCCCTGTCTCAAACCCCTCTCCATCCTTACAGGCCTTCCCAACCTGCCATTAATTTGTACCTGCACCATTGCAGATGAATACATTGTATCAACCCACCTCACCACTCCCATGCCAAAACCGAGATGCAACAAACTAGCCCTCAGAAAGTTTCTATCCACACAGAGGTATGCATTTTCCCAATCAATACCCAAAAGCCCTCCCCCGTTGCAACCCTCCAAAAAATCCCTAATGCGGCCATGCCCATCTCTCATACTTCTGCCCTGAATACCCATCTGCCCCTTATGAATAACCCCACCTAACACCTTCTTCATCCTATTGCCCAGTATCTTTGCAAAAATCTTGTAGTCGGCACACATTAGCGAAATAGCTCTGTACTCACTCAATACTCTTCCCTCTTGCTTTTTGCATACTAATACGACTACACCCGTTCGCTGAGTATGTCCTAACTGTCCCTCCCGTCGCATACAATTCATGACCCTTACCAGACAGTACTTAATGTGCTCCCATTGAATTCTATAAAAATCGTTTGAAATCCCATCTATACCCAGTGCCTTGCCAGTACTCATGTTGAACACAGCCTCCTCAACTTCCCCCATGCTAATCTCGCCTCCCATCCCCATGCCCTCCTCTCCACATGACCCTAAACCTCTCCCCCCCACACCTCCTCAATAGCATCGCCCTCCTCCCCCTTCTCCCACTTCTTTTTGAACCAGAAATCAGCATAATTACTCATGCCTTCTGTAGTATTCAGCACCTGTCCCTTATGATAACCACCCATATCCTCACTTACCTCCAAGTTTAAAATAGTCGAATCCTTCTGCCTTACCCTAAAACCTCTCAAAACACTTCCCGAAGATTTATCCCCCCACAGCACAGCCTCCATTCCTGCCCTTACATGTACCGCATCAAATCTACCATTATGTAACTCTGCCAACCTGTCCTTGAGTTGCACCATGTTTCCGTACTGCCGCCCCCCCTTCCTCATAACACCTATTTAGCTGATATTCCAAATAATTTTGCAACCCATACCTCCGCCCTGCCTCTTCCCTTCCCTTCCTTTTATAAAAACCTGCTATACCCAGCTTAGCGTGCCTTTTCCACCATTCTAAGACACACGATTCCACCTCTGTAGAATCCCAAAAAGTTTGCCACCATTCCCCAAAAGCCATACTCACCTCCTCACTCCTCACGAGTCTTGCATTTAATTTCCAAAAACCAGATTGTATCCTAACCATACCCTCCCAATCAAGATCTGCCATAACTGCCCTATGATCAGAAAACCCCACATCAAAAGTCCTGACTCCCAACACGCGTACAGCTTCTGTTGCATAGATCCTATCTAATCTTGCAGCATAATCCCGTCTGACAAACGTATACTCAACCCGCCAACCACCCCTCCCCACAACATCCAAAACCCCCACATCTCCCAACACATTGCATAACATGCCCAACATACACCCCGCCCCCCTCGGTTCCACATCCCCACCCTAATAACACAATTCCAATCTCCCCCTATGACAGTGACTAAAGGTAAACCCCTTAAATAGTACATGAAAAAATCCCTCACAAAGTTCTCCTTGACTCGTGCGTTGCCATCTGCCGGCATATACACTCCTATAAAACAAACCCTCGTTGCACCCCATTCCCCCTCCACCCGCACGACCTTCCCCCCTCCTCCCACCCCAAAATACGCAATGGACTGGTTTCCTTTACAGCCACAGCAACCCCACCTTTCAACCTCTATGAGCCACTCACATACAACTTATATCCTTTCAAAGACAACTCACAACCAAACTTATAATTGTGCTCCTGAATGAAACATATATCTACATTAAATCTCCTTAAAAACCATTCCACCCATACTCTTTTAACCTCGGCTCTCAGGCCATTAACATTGATCGTTACAACCTTGAATTATGACAGTAAAGGCGGCTTGTCCCGCCGCCTTGGAATGGCACCCACGTGACCTGGCTGCTGACTAGAGCCCCGTTTGTCACCCTATCTGTCCAGTCCCTCAATTTCCCCCTTGTCCTTTGAACCTTTTAGTGCTTCAGTACCGCTTCACCTACTCTCCGGGAGGTCCAACCTGGGCCTCCAAGACTTCCTCCCAGGTCTCTGCCCGGGCGTTAAGACGTCATCCATATCAGATGTCCCAGCTGTTCTCTTGCGTGAACCTCCGTCTCCACATGTAACCTCTTCCGTGCACGCTCTGTGCACCTCAGCCACTACCCTGTGCTTCTTTCCCTCATTGCACATGGTCTTCCCATGTCCTGATGAGTCTGTAGTCTCCTCCAATGAACGTCCACGCTGCTCATCATCCAGACTCCCCTCCACCTCACTCAGGAAGGTATTCAAAACCTCATCCAGCATTCCATCCTGTTGCATTACAGGCTCCCCGTCATTGCTCGTCCTCGTCGTCTGCTCAGGTCCCGTCCCCACAGGTAACGTAACACATGAGTCCATCTCCGCCACTGCTGTATTCAGGGCCATCTTCTTCTCTTGGCACGTGTCAACTATGCTTGTGTAAAATCCAGCACTTATGAATTTGATAAAAATCCTTGTAACTCCGTTAACAGCCACACCATAAAGCTCTTCATTGGGTATCCCACACACATCACGAATAATCGTTGGGAGTAGCACCTGCATTGTAGAACTGCTTAGGGTACCACATACCAGTTCCACACAGACAGTATTTACACGTCGACCATGTCTATCCGCCATTTTGATTGCTCAAAACAGGAAAACTGCGCAGAAAAACAACCGAATCGGGAGCGTCTGCGCAGCACGTCCACATGGTCCGGAAGCGATGAGGACAATGCTTTATAAATTCTACACGAGTCTGACCCAGCTGACGCTTGCACAATTTAAACTCCCTCTTGTACATGACTGGAATACTCTGAAATACCCCAAGAACCATACTTTTAACAACCCGATAATAAATTCTTCATCATTTTAATTCACTTTGCCGTACAATGCTGTATGCACCAGTGTTGCCCAATGCTCCTCAGGCCACCTCAGTGCTTGAGCCTGGTTTTCAAATGCCTCAAAAATCTGTTCAGGCTCAGACTAAACAAAGCGAGATACTAAAGGCACTGCTTTTTGCATGCTAAAGTTGTTACCAACAGTCTGCTTCATTTGCCCCTTCAACTGCTTCAATTGCCCTTTCTCCTTCTCTCTTTCAAGCTCCACTTCAGCAAATGCTCGCTGTTCTCTGGCTGTTTCAAGATTGAGTTAAGTTAACTCAAGCGCCAGTGAAGTTGACTCGCCTTGAGACAAACCCGGTGCACCACCTGCTTCACGAGGCGGACGGTCTAATTGCTCTGGTGTTACCCCTCCCACATTACCAAGGAACCTAAGTGGAGATTGGCGATTAATAGCTCCTGTAGCGGGAGATACCTCAGTTCGGTGCGTGTGAGGGAAAAGCCGTAATTGGGTGTCAGGGTTGTTCAGACAGCCAGGAACCATTAGCTAGTTACTTCCCGCACTTCCATCTAGTGGGCTGAGGCGAAACTCGAGTTCCTGGTGTCTGCTGTACTTTGATTTCTACTCCTAGTAGTATTAACCTTACCTGGTGTGGGTTGAAGTTCGGAGAGTCACTTCGCCTCCACTCTTCTCCTAATCAGGTAAAGTGATCTACCAGGAGTATTTCTGTTCGTCTTTTTTTTTATGGTAACCAGTTTATTTTTTTGTTATCAGCTCTTCTGCTGGCCTGGTCGTCCAGGGTAGACGCTAGAATATGAGCAAGATCCCTGTCTGCTGAACATGTGGGGTATTATGACTACCACTCTTACAATGATTACTGTTTATTGGACGTAGGGGATATTATGACTACTCCTCACCATGCATATCTAAAGTGTGGTGTTACAACTAAGTGGTATCAGGAGATTCCAAAACATCAGATGATTACCACCACCCAGGATAACCTACACCATTTTATCAAACATCCGAAGACCATCCTGGGCTTTACAAACTCCTGCCATAATATCTTATCAGAACCACACGGCCAGTTTTTATTATTTAATTTTAATTAAAAGGCATGAAAACTATTTTCATTATTTACATTATTAAACCTAGAGTAGTTTATTTATTTTTCCATTTTTTTTTTTTCGATCAGGAGGAATTTGTTTCCCTGACATGCGCCATAGTTGCTTCAACCTTTAATTTGGTACGAATAATGTCACGAAGCTGCGCAGCCGTGAGAGTTCGTTGGTATTCTATGCTAATGGCACAAGCAATTCGCCCGCAACACTGTGGAGGCAGTTTGGCCAGATTTAGAAGAGGAGAATATTCTCAGACACCAACCGCGTTACCCATGTTGGTGGCATAACCCACTATAAAACTGTTTACAATGCACGCAACAAGCAACAGTAGAATACGCACACAAGACTTGTAGAATACACACACAAGACTTGCAGAATACACACACAAGACTTGCAGAATACACACACAAGACTTGCAGAATACACACACAAGACTTGCAGAATACACACACAAGACTTGCAGAATACACAAGACTTGCAGAATACACACACAAGACTTGCAGAATACACACACAAGACTTGCAGAATACACACACAAGACTTGCAGAATACACACACAAGACTTGCAGAATACACACACAAGACTTGCAGAATACACACACAAGACTTGCAGAATACACACACAAGACTTGCAGAATACACACACAAGACTTGCAGAATACACACTCAAGACTTGCAGAATACACACTCAAGACTTGCAGAATACACACTCAAGACTTGCAGAATACACACACAAGACTTGCAGAATACACACACAAGACTTGCAGAATACACACACAAGACTTGCAGACTACTCACACAAGACTTGCAGAATACACACACAAGACTTGCAGAATACACACACAAGACTTGTAGAATACACACACAAGACTTGCAGAATACACACACAAGACTTGCAGAATACACACACAAGACTTGCAGAATACACACACAAGACTTGCAGAATACACACACAAGACTTGCAGAATACACAAGACTTGCAGAATACACACACAAGACTTGCAGAATACACACACAAGACTTGCAGAATACACACACAAGACTTGCAGAATACACACACAAGACTTGCAGAATACACACACAAGACTTGCAGAATACACACACAAGACTTGCAGAATACACACTCAAGACTTGCAGAATACACACTCAAGACTTGCAGAATACACACACAAGACTTGCAGAATACACACACAAGACTTGCAGAATACACACACAAGACTTGCAGAATACACACACAAGACTTGCAGACTACTCACACAAGACTTGCAGAATACACACACAAGACTTGCAGAATACACACACAAGACTTGCAGAATACACACACAAGACTTGCAGAATACACACACAAGACTTGTAGAATACACACACAAGACTTGCAGAATACACACACAAGACTTGCAGAATACACACACAAGACTTGCAGAATACACAAAGACTGATAGGCAATACAAAAAGCGATAGCGAGGCAATCTGAAAAATACCCAGACCAGCTCTCGCTCCAGTTCTAGCTCCAGCTCCCGGACAGAGCTCTCATATTATGAACACAGGTAATGAATGGCCTGTGAGACCTGGTTGTAATAGGAATTGGAGCAAACAAAACTCAGCAGTAGACTATAATGTATATCTGCCTTCACCCACTATATACAGGTATGTACACTATATACAATATGTACAGATAGAATAAGTGTACACCACGGTGACAGATAGCAAAGTAGAAGCCAGAGAGACTGCACCATACTCAGCCAGCAGGTAGGCAAGTCTGCCAATGCTTAACACAAATGAACCACATTGCCTGAACTTTGGCAGGCTTGCCTGTGATTGGTAAATGAACCAAGGTACTGATTTAACGATGGGTACCCCATCGGTTGTTAAACCATTAGCACCTGATATGCTGGTTGGGAGGCAGCCTATATGGTAGTGTGACATACGCTGAATAAATTGTAACATATTCTTTGAGTGCCACAGTAAGTGTTAACCAGGACTCCTTTACTGTTGATAAAGTAGGTGCTATCGAGGATTCCTGTAATGCTGACAAAGTATTACCCAGGACTCCTGTAATGTTGATGACGTAAGTGTTATCCAGGACTCCTTTAATGTTCATAGTGTTACTTAGGAATTCTTTAATATTGATAGTGTTATCCAGGACTCCTTTAATGTTCATAGTGTTACTAAGGAATCCTTTAATATTGATAGTGTTATCCAGGACTCCTTAATGTTGATAGTGTTATCCTGTAAGTGAAAGCTGGTTGATGAACAGTGACTGCTACTGTGACAATGACTGTCACTGACTGAAGCTGTGAGTGTGAGTGGTCGTGGATGAGCAGTGACGGGAAGCTGTCATTACGGTCACTCATTGAGATTTATTCACCATACACTCTTCCTCTCTACCAGGTAGATGGCAACACTCTTCCTCTCTACCAGGTAGATGGCAACACTCTTCCTCTCTACCAGGTAGATGGCAACACTCTTCCTCTCTACCAGGTAGATGGCAACACTCTTCCTCTCTACCAGGTAGATGGCAACACTCTTCCTCTCTACCAGGTAGATGGCAACACTCTTCCTCTCTACCAGGTAGATGGCAACACTCTTCCTCTCTACCAGGTAGATGGCAACACTCTTCCTCTCTACCAGGTAGATGGCAACACTCTTCCTCTCTACCAGGTAGAGGGCAACACTCTTCCTCTCTACCAGGTAGATGGCAACACTCTTCCTCTCCACCAGGTAGATGGCAACACTCTTCCTCTCTACCAGGTAGATGGCAACACTCTTCCTCTCTACCAGGTAGATGGCAACACTCTTCCTCTCTACCAGGTAGATGGCAACACTCTTCCTCTCTACCAGTAGATCTCACTCTTCCTGTCTACCAGGTAGATCACACTCGTCCTGTCTGTCATACTGATTATAACAATTGATGTCTACCAGACAGATTATAATAATTTTCTTATCTACCAGACAGATTATAATACTCTTCTTATCTACAAGACAGATTATAATAATTCCTGTCTTCCAGACAGATTATAACTCTCAGAAATTATGTGGGTGAATTTCACAAGCACAGAGTCTCGAATTAACGTTTCACCCACATAACGGGGGAGACATCTGACGTATCTAAAGCAATTTTTCACTCACTTATGTCGATGTATATTGATAATATGTACGACTTTAGTGGGTCACAAGACTGTCCCTCCTTCACTGTCCCTCCTTCACTGTCCCTCCTTCACTGTCCACCGTCTCAGCTCCCAAACTCAAACCGAGACCATAAATTATGAACATATAGTTCTTAAATATTTATTAGGAAAAATTTAAGCCAATGACACTGGCAAATTATGTATACCTGTAGAGGGTTTCGGGGGTCAAGGCCCCCGCGACCCGGTCTGTGACCAGCCTCTACGAAAATTTTCATTTTGGTGACTTGACATGAGTAATCTATTTGTGCATGAATATTTTTTTTATTAATTCGAAACATAAGTTACACTGTTTCAGTTACATCAAGAATATATCTTACTTCTCCATGGGGAATAAGACAAGATTTCGTTCGGATTTTTAACCCCAGAGGGTTAGCCACCCAGGATAACCCAAGAAAGTCAGTGCGTCATCGAGGACTGTATTTCCATTGGGGTCCTTAATCTTGTCCCCAAGGATGCCACCCACATCAGTCGACTAACACCCAGGTACCTATTTGCTGCTAGGTGAACAGGACAACAGGTGTAAGGAAATGTGTCGAAATGTCTCCATCCGCCGGGAATCGAACCCGGGCCCTCCGTGTGTGAAGCGAGAGTCTTAGCCACCAGGTATCTTTATTGTCCCCGATGGCCCATGATTAATTACAGCACTCATGAGTAGTCCTGTAGTACAGTGTACACATTACGTCACTCATGAGTAGTACAGTAGTACAGTGTACACATTACGTCACTCATGAGTAGTACAGTAGTACAGTGTACACATTACGTCACTCATGAGTAGTACAATGTACACATTACGTCAATCATGAGTAGTACAGTAGTACAGTGTACACATTACGTCACTCATGAGTAGTACAATGTACACATTACGTCAATCATGAGTAGTACAGTAGTACAGTGTACACATTACGTCACTCATGAGTAGTACAATGTACACATTACGTCAATCATGAGTAGTACAGTAGTACAGTGTACACATTACGTCACTCATGAGTAGTACAGTGTACACATTACGTCACTCATGAGCAGTACAGTGTACACATTACGTCACTCATGAGTAGTACAGTGTACACATTACGTCACTCATGAGTAGTACAGTGTACACATTACGTCACTCATGAGTAGTACAGTAGTACAGTGTACACATTACGTCACTCATGAGTAGTACAGTAGTACAGTGTACACATTACGTCACTCATGAGTAGTACAGTAGTACAGTGTACACATTACGTCACTCATGAGTAGTACAGTAGTACAGTGTACACATTACGTCACTCATGAGTAGTACAATGTACACATTACGTCACTCATGAGTATTACAGTAGTACTGTGTACACATTACGTCACTCATGAGTAGTACAATGTACACATTACGTCACTCATGAGTAGTACAGTAGTACTGTGTACACATTTCGTCACTCATGAGTAGTACAGTAGTACTGTGTACACATTACGTCACTCATGAGTAGTACAATGTACACATTACGTCACTCATGAGTAGTACAGTGTACACATTACGTCACTCATGAGTAGTACAGTGTACACATTACGTCACTCATGAGTAGTACAGTAGTACAGTGTACACATTGCGTCACTCATGAGTAGTACAGTGTACACATTTCGTCACTCATGAGTAGTACAGTAGTACAATGTACACATTGCGTCACTCATGAGTAGTACAGTGTACACATTACGTCACTCATGAGTAGTACAGTGTACACATTACGTCACTCATGAGTAGTACAGTAGTACAGTGTACACATTACGTCACTCATGAGTAGTACAGTAGTACAGTGTACAAATTACGTCACTCATGAGTAGTACAGTGTACGCATTACGTCACTCATGAGTAGTACAGTAGTACAGAGTACACATTATGTCACTAATGAGTAGTACAGTAGTACAGTGTACAAATTACGTCACTCATGAGTAGTACAGTAGTACAGAGTACACATTATGTCACTAATGAGTAGTACAGTAGTACAGTGTACACATTACGTCACTCATGAGTAGTACAGTAGTACTGTGTACACATTACGTCACTCATGAGTAGTACAGTAGTACAGTGTACACATTACGTCACTCATGAGTAGTACAGTAGTACAGTGTACACATTACGTCACTCATGAGTAGTACAGTAGTACAGTGTACACATTACGTCACTCATGAGTAGTACAGTAGTACAGTGTACACATTACGTCACTCATGAGTAGTACAGTAGTACAGTGTACACATGTGGCATGCAAAGAGTACGTAACCTTTATTCGGCGCATGTACACACCCTCATTTACAGGTTATCTCCCCCAACCAGCGAACCAGGTTGCTAAGAGTTGATGATGGGGCCCCGTCGTTCAACTAGTGACCAGGTTCTAGCCAATAAGAAGATGGGATTGGCAATCGCAGAGGTTATGTGGATACCGCTCTCCTGTCTGCCCTTGTCATTCCCATTCTAGAGCTGGTTGAAGCACGGTCTGCTATCTTGTGGCTTCTATTTTTGCTTTGCTTACCGTGGAGTGCACTATACTTATCACTGTACATAGTGTACATATTGCTGTTCTAAATTGGTGAAGGATAATATAAGTCTAAACTTTTTCTACTGTGTTTATTTTGCTCCCATTACACCCGGGGTAACAGGCCATTTGGAGTCCTGGGTTGTAATAATACATTACGTTACTCATGAGTAGTACAGTAGTACAATGTACACATTACGTTACTCATGAGTAGTACAGTAGTACAGTGTACACATTATCATGTATCAGGGCATCATGTACTTGCCGCCTTCCATCTGTGTTATGATCAAGTGTGGAATGTTTCAGTCACTGTGTTGTTTCAGTCACTGTGTTGTTTCAGTCACTGTGTTGTTTCAGTCACTGTGTTGTTTCAGTCACTGTGTTGTTTCAGTCACTGTGTTGTTTCAGTCACTGTGTTGTTTCAGTCACTGTGTTGTTTCAGTCACTGTGTTGTTTCAGTCACTGTGTTGTTTCAGTCACGGTGTTTCAGTCACTGTGTTGTTTCAGTCACTGTGTTGTTTCAGTCACTGTGTTGTTTCAGTCACTGTGTTGTTTCAGTCACTGTGTTGTTTCAGTCACTGTGTTGTTTCAGTCACTGTGTTGTTTCAGTCACTGTGTTGTTTCAGTCACTGTGTTGTTTCAGTCACTGTGTTGTTTCAGTCACGGTGTTTCAGTCACGGTGTTCTTCCAGTCACTGTGTTGTTTCAGTCACTGTGTTGTTTCAGTCACTGTGTTGTTTCAGTCACTGTGTTGTTTCAGTCACTGTGTTGTTTCAGTCACTGTGTTGTTTCAGTCACTGTGTTGTTTCAGTCACTGTGTTGTTTCAGTCACTGTGTTGTTTCAGTCACTGTGTTGTTTCAGTCACTGTGTTGTTTCAGTCACTGTGTTGTTTCAGTCACGGTGTTTCAGTCACGGTGTTCTTCCAGTCACTGTGTTGGCCCAGTCACTGTGTTGTTTCAGTCACTGTGTTGTTCCAATAACTGTGTTGTTCCAGTCACTGAGTTGTTCCAGTCACTGAGTTGTTTCAGTCACGGTGTTGTTCCAGTCGCTGTGTTGTTCCAGTTACTCTGTTGTTCCTGTCACTTCTTCCAGTCACTGTGTTCTTCCAGTCACGGTATTGTTCCAGTCACTGTTTTTCCAGTCATTGTGTTGTTCCAGTCACTGTGTTGTTCCAGTCACTGTATTGTTCCAGTCATTGTCTTCTTCCAGTCACAGTATTTTTCCAGTCACTGTGTTGTTCCAGTAACTGTATTGTTCCAGTCACTGTATTGTTCCAGTCACTGTATTGTTCCAGTCACAGTATTGTTCCAGTCGCGGTTTTGTTCCAGTCACTGTTTTGTTCCAGTCACTGCCTTCTTCCAGTCACGGTATTGTTCCAATCGCTGTGTTGTTCCAGTCACGGCATTGTTCCAGTCACTGTGATGTTCCAGTCATTGTGTTGTTCCAGTCTCTGTGTTGTTCCAGTCACGGTATTGTTCGTCACCGTATTGTTCCAGTCACTGTGCTGTTCCAGTCACTGTTTTGTTCCAGTCACGGTATTTTTCCAGTCACTGTGTTGTTCCAGTCAGTGTTGTTCCAGTCACGGCATTGTTCCAGTCACTGTGTTCTTCCAGTCATGGTATTGTTCCAGTCACTGTGTTCTTCCAGTCACGGTATTGTTCCAGTCACTGTGTTCTTCCAGTAACGGTATTGTTCCAGTCAGTGTTCTTCCAGTCACTCTATTGTTCCGGTCACTGTGTTGTTCCAGTCAAGGTGTTGTTCCTATCACCGTGTTGTTACTGTGTTGTTCCAGTCACTATGTTGTTACAGTCACTGCGTTGTTCCAGTATCTGTGTTGTTCCAGTCACTGTGTTGTTCCAGCCACTGTGTTGTTCCAGTCACTGTGTTGTTCCAGCCACTGAGTTGTTCCAGTCACGGTATTGTTCCAGTCACGGTATTGTTCCAGTCACGGTATTGTTCCAGTCACGGTGTTGTTCCAGTCACGGTGTTCCAGTTACGGTTTTGTTCCAGGCACTGTGTTCTTCAAGTCACGGTATCGTCCCAATCACTGTGTTGTTCCAGTCACTTTGTTGTTCCAATCACTGTGTTGTTCCAGTCACTGCGCTCTTCCAGTCACTGTATTGTTCCAGTCACTTTGTTGTTCCAGTCACTTTGTTGTTCCAATCACTGTGTTGTTCCAGTCACTGTGTTGTTCCAGTCACTGTGTTGTTCCAGTCTCTGTGTTGTTCCAGTCACTGTGTTGTTCCAGTCACTGTGTCGTTTCAGTCACTGTGTTGTTCCAGTCATTGTGTTGTTCCAGTCACTGTGTTCTTCCAGTCACGGTGTTCTTCCAATCACTGTGTTGTTCCAGTCACTGTGTTGTTCCAGTCACTGTGTTCTTCCGGTCACTGTGTTGTTCGAGTCACTGTGTTGTTCCAGTCACTGTGTTGTTCCAGTTACTGTATTGTTCCTATCACTGTGTTCTTCCAGTCGCTGTGTTGTTCCAGTCGCTGTGTTATTCCAGTCACTGTGTTGTTCCAGTGACTGTTTTCCAGTCACTGTGTTGTTCCAGTCACTGTGTTGTTCCAGTCACTGTGTTGTTCCAGTCACTGTGTTGTTCCAGTCACTGTGTTGTTCCAGTCAGTTTTTGTTCCAGTCACTATTTTTGTTCCAGTCACTGTGTTGTTCCAGTCACTGTGTTGTTCCAGTCACTGTGTTGTTCCAGTCACTGTGGTGTTCCGGTCACTGTGGTGTTCCAGCCACGGTATTGTTCCAGTCACGGTGTTCCAGTTACGGTATTGTTCCAGTCACTGTGTTCTTCCAGTCACGGTGTTGTTCCAGTCACTGTGTTCTTCCAGTCACGGTATTGTCCCAGTTACTGTGTTGTTCCAGTCACTGAGTTGTTGCAGTCACTCTGTTGTTTCAGTCACTGTGTTGTTCCCGTCATTGTGTTGTTCCAGTCACTGTGTTGTTCCAGTCACTGTATTGTTCCACTCACTGTATTGTTCCAGTCACTATGTTGTTCCAGTCACTGTGTTGTTCCAGTCACTGTGTTGTTCCAGTCACTGTGTTGTTCCAGTCACTGTATTGTTCCACTCACTGTATTGTTCCAGTCACTATGTTGTTTCAGTCACTGTGTTGTCTCAGTCACTGTGTTGTTCCAGTCACTGTGTTGTTCCAGTTACGTTGTTGTTCCAGTCACTGTGTTGTTCTAGTCACTGTGTTGTTCCAATCACTCTGTTGTTCCAGTCACAGTATTGTTCCAGTCACTGTGTTGTTCCAGTCACTGTGTTGTTCCAGTCACTGTGTTGTTCCAGTCACTGTGTTCCAATCACTGTGTTGTTCCAGTCACTGTGTTGTCTCAGTCACTGTGTTGTTCCAGTCACTGTGTTGTTCCAGTTACGTTGTTGTTCCAGTCACTGTGTTGTTCCAGTCACTGTGTTGTTCCAATCACTGTGTTGTTCCAGTCACAGTATTGTTCCAGTCACTGTGTTGTTCCAGTCACTGTGTTGTTCCAGTCACTGTGTTGCTCCAGTCACTCAGTTGTTCCAGTCACTGTGTTCCAGTCATTGTGTTGTTCCAGTCACTGTGTTGTTCCAGTCACTGTGATGTTCCAGTCACTGTGTTGTTCTAGTCTCTGTGTTGTTCCAGTCACTGTGGTGTTCCAGTCACTCTGTTGTTCCAGTCAGTGTTCCAATCACTGTGTTGTTCCAGTCACTGTGTTCCAGTCACTGTGCTGTTTCAGTCACTGTGTTGTTCCAGTCACTGTGTTGTTCCAGTCACTGTGGTGTTCCAGTCACTGTGTTGTTCCAGTCACGGTATTGTTCCAGACACGGTGTTCCAATTACGGTATTGTTCCAGTCACTGTGTTCTTCCAGTCACGGTGTTGTTCCAGTCACTGTGTTCTTCCAGTCACGGTATTGTCCCAGTTACTGTGTTGTTCCAGTCGCTGTGTTGCTCCAGTCACTGTGTTGTTCCTGCCACTGCGTTCTTCCAGTCACGGTATTGTTCCAGTCACTGTGTTGTTCCAGTCACTGTTGTTCCAGTCACTGTGTTGTTGCAGTCACTGTGTTGTTGCAGTCACTGTGTTGTTCCAGTCACAGTGTTTTTCCAGTCACTGCGCTCTTCCAGTCACGGTGTTGTTCCAGTCACTTTGTTGTTCCAGTCACTTTGTTGTTCCAATCACTGTGTTGTTCCAGTCACTGTGTTGTTCCAGTCACTGTGTTGTTCCAGTCACTGTGTTGTTCCAGTCACAGTGTTGTTCCAGTCTTTGTGTTGTTCCAGTCACTGTGTCGTTTCAGTCACTGTGTTGTTCCAGTCACTGTGTTGTTCCAGTCACTGTGTTCTTCCAGTCACGGTGTTCTTCCAATCACTGTGTTGTTCCAGTCACTGTGTTGTTCGAGTCACTGTGTTGTTCGAGTCACTGTGTTGTTCCAGTCACTGTGTTGTTACTGTATTGTTCCTGTCACTGTGTTGTTCCAGTCGCTGTGTTGTTCCAGTCGCTGTGTTGTTCCAGTCGCTGTGTTGTTCCAGTCGCTGTGTTGTTCCAGTCACTGTTTTCCAGTCACTGTTTTCTTCCAGTCACTGTGTTCTTCCAGTCACTGTGTTGTTCCAGTCACTGTTTTTGTTCCAGTCACTGTTTTTGTTCCAGTCACTGTTTTTGTTCCAGTCACTGTGTTGTTCCAGTCACTGTGTTGTTCCAGTCACTGTGTTGTTCCAGTCACTGTGTTGTTCCAGTCACTGTGGTGTTCCGGTCACTGTGGTGTTCCAGCCACGGTATTGTTCCAGTCACGGTGTTCCAGTCACGGTATTGTTCCAGTCACTGTGTTCTTCCAGTCACGGTGTTGTTCCAGTCACTGTATTGTCCCAGTTACTGTGTTATTCCAGTCACTGAGTTGTTGCAGTCACTGTGTTGTTCCCGTCATTGTGTTGTTCCAGTCACTGTGTTGTTCCAGTCACTGTATTGTTCCAGTCACTGTATTGTTCCAGTCACTATGTTGTTCCAGTCACTGTGTTGTTCGAGTCACTGTTTTGTCTCAGTCACTGTGTTGTTCCAGTCACTGTGTTGTTCCATTTACGTTGTTGTTCCAGTCACTGTGTTGTTCCAGTCACTGTGTTGTTCCAGTCACTGTGCTGTTCCAATCACTGTGTTGTTCCAGTCACAGTATTGTTCCAGTCACAGTATTGTTCCAGTCACTGTTGTTCCAGTCACTGTGTTGTTCCAGTCACTGTGTTGTTCCATTTACGTTGTTGTTCCAGTCACTGTGTTGTTCCAGTCACTGTGTTGTTCCAGTCACTGTATTGTTCCTATCACTGTGTTGTTCCAGTCACTCTGTTGTTCCAGTCACTGTGTTGTTCCAGTCACTGTTGTTCCAGTCACTGTTTTTGTTCCAGTCACTGTGTTCCAGTCACTGTGCTGTTTCAGTCACTGTGTTGTTCCAGTCACTGTGTTGTTCCAGTCACTGTGGTGTTCCAGTCACTGTGTTGTTCCAGTCACGGTATTGTTCCAGACACGGTGTTCCAGTCACTGTGTTCTTCCAGTCACGGTGTTGTTCCAATCACTGTGTTCTTCCATTCACGGTATTGTCCCAGTTACTGTGTTGTTCCAGTCGCTGTGTTGCTCCAGTCACTGTGTTGTTCCTGCCACTTCGTTCTTCCAGTCACGGTATTGTTCCAGTCACTGTGTTGTTCCAGTCACTGTGTTGTTCCAGTCACTGTGTTGTTGCAGTCACTGTGTTGTTGCAGTCACTGTGTTGTTCCAGTCACAGTGTTCTTCCAGTCACGGTGTTCTTCCATTCACGGTGTTGGTCCAGTCCTGTGTTGTTGCAGTCACTCTGTTGTTCCCGTCACTGTGTTGTTCCAGTCACTGTGTTGTTCCAGTTACGTTGTTCCAGTCACTGTCGTTCCAGTCACTGTTCCAGTGACTGTTCCAGTGACTGTTGTTCCAGTCACTGTTGTTCCAGTCACTGTTCCATTCACTGTTCCAGTCACTGTTGTTCCAGTCACTGTTGTTCCAGTGACTGTTGTTCCAGTGACTGTTGTTCCAGTGACTGTTGTTCCAGTGACTGTTGTTCCAGTGACTGTTGTTCCAGTGACTGTTGTTCCAGTCACTGTTGTTCCAGTGACTGTTGTTCCAGTGACTGTTGTTCCAGTGACTGTTGTTCCAGTGACTGTTGTTCCAGTGACTGTTGTTCCAGTCACTGTTGTTCCAGTGAGTATTGTTCCAGTCACTGTTGTTCCAGTGACTGTTGTTCCAGTGACTGTTGTTCCAGTGACTGTTGTTCCAGTGACTGTTGTTCCAGTCACTGTTGTTCCAGTCACTGTTGTTCCAGTGACTGTTGTTCCAGTGACTGTTGTTCCAGTCACTGTTGTTCCAGTCACTGTTGTTCCAGTCACTGTTGTTCCAGTGACTGTTGTTCCAGTGACTGTTGTTCCAGTCACTGTTGTTCCAGTCACTGTTGTTCCAGTCACTGTTGTTCCAGTCACTGTCATTCAAGTCACGGTGTTGTGGTTTTTTCTTCATCTCTGGAGTTTAATAAAAATTTTAATCTAAAATCAATATTTTTTTTATGACAAAATTATTGTTAATATGGTTTTTGTTGTCTTTAATATTTTGCCTCGTTGTTCATAATGTGTAAATTCTGTTATTTTTCATTGAAAAAACAGTGAGAATTAACAGTAAGTGTACACTGTTTCTGTCAGTGTAAATGATCAGTGTGTACAGTGTGTAGTACACTGTGTGTCTCAGTGTATATGACAGTGTGTAGTACACTCTGTATCTCTCTCAGTGTATATGACAGTGTGTAGTACACTGTGTATCTCTCTCAGTGTATATGACAGTGTGTAGTACACTGTGTATCTCTCTCAGTGTATATGACAGTGTGTAGTACACTGTGTGTCTCAGTGTATATGACAGTGTGTAGTACACTCTGTATCTCTCTCAGTGTATATGACAGTGTGTAGTACACTGTGTATCTCTCTCAGTGTATATGACTGTGTGTAGTACACTGTGTATCTCTCTCAGTGTATATGACAGTGTGTAGTACACTGTGTGTCTCTCTCAGTGTATATGACAGTGTGTAGTACACTGTGTGTCTCTCTCAGTGTATATGACAGTGTGTAGTACACTGTGTGTCTCTCTCAGTGTATATGACAGTGTGTAGTACACTGTGTATCTCTCTCAGTGTATATGACAGTGTGTAGTACACTGTGTGTCTCTCTCAGTGTATATGACAGTGTGTAGTACACTGTGTGTCTCTCTCAGTGTATATGACAGTGTGTAGTACACTGTGTGTCTCTCTCAGTGTATATGACAGTGTGTAGTACACTGTGTGTCTCTCTCAGTGTATATGACAGTGTGTAGTACACTGTGTATCTCTCTCAGTGTATATGACCGTGTGTAGTACACTGTGTGTCTCTCTTAGTGTATATGACCGTGTGTAGTACACTGTGTGTCTCTCTTAGTGTATATGACCGTGTGTAGTACACTGTGTGTCTCTCTTAGTGTATATGACCGTGTGTAGTACACTGTGTGTCTCTCTTAGTGTATATGACCGTGTGTAGTACACTGTGTGTCTCTCTTAGTGTATATGACAGTGTGTAGTACACTGTGTGTCTCTCTTAGTGTATATGACCGTGTGTAGTACACTGTGTGTCTCTCTTAGTGTATATGACCGTGTGTAGTACACTGTGTGTCTCTCTTAGTGTATATGACCGTGTGTAGTACACTGTGTGTCTCTCTTAGTGTATATGACAGTGTGTAGTACACTGTGTGTCTCTCTTAGTGTATATGACCGTGTGTAGTACACTGTGTGTCTCTCTTAGTGTATATGACCGTGTGTAGTACACTGTGTGTCTCAGTGTATATGACAGTGTGTAGTACACTGTGTGTCTCAGTGTATATGACAGTGTGTAGTACACTGTGTGTCTCAGTGTATATGACAGTGTGTAGTACACTGTGTGTCTCTCTCAGTGTTTATGACAGTGTGTAGTACACTGTGTATCTCTCTTAGTGTATATGACCGTGTGTAGTACACTGTGTGTCTCTCTCAGTGTATATGACAGTGTGTAGTACACTGTGTATCTCTCTTAGTGTATATGACCGTGTGTAGTACACTGTGTGTCTCTCTCAGTGTATATGACAGTGTGTAGTACACTGTGTATCTCTCTTAGTGTATATGACCGTGTGTAGTACACTGTGTGTCTCTCTCAGTGTATATGACAGTGTGTAGCACACTGTGTGTCTCTCTCAGTGCATATGACAGTGTATAGTACACTGTGTGTCTCTCTTAGTGTATATGACAGTGTGTAGTACACTGTGTGTGTCTCTCTCAGTGTATATGACAGTGTGTAGTACACTGTGTGTCTCTCTTAGTGTAAATAACAGTGTGTAGCACTCTGTGTGTCTTAGTGTATATGACAGTGTGTAGTACACTGTGTGTCTCTCTCTGTGTATATGACAGTGTGTAGTACACTGTGTGTCTCTCTCTGTATATGACAGTGCGTAGTACACTGTGTGTCTCTCTTAGTGTATATGACAGTGTGTAGTACACTGTGTGTCTCTCTTAGTGTATATGACAGTGTGTAGCACACTGTGTGTCTCTCTTAGTGCATATGACAGTGTGTAGTACATTGTGTGTCTCTCTTAGTGTATATGACAGTTTGTAGTACACTGTGTGTCTCTCTCAGTATATATGACAGTGTGTAGTACACTGTGTGTCTCTTAGTGTATATGACAGTGTGTAGTACACTGTGTGTCTCTCAGTGTATATGACAGTGTGTAGTACACTGTGGGTCTCAGTGTATATGGCAGTGTGTAGTACACTGTCTTTCTCAGTGTATATGGCAGCGTGTAGTACACTGTGTGTTTCTCTTAGTGTATATGACAGTGTGTAGTACACTTTGTGTCTCTCTTAGTGTATATGACAGTGTGTAGTACACTGTGTGTCTCTCTCTGTGTATATGACAGTGTGTAGTACACTGTGTGTCTCTTAGTGTATATGACAGTGTGTAGTACACTGTGTGTCTCACAGTGTATATGACAGTGTGTAGCACTCTGTGTGTCTCTGTATATGACAGTGTGTAGTACACTGTGTGTCTCTCTCTGTATATGACAGTGTGTAGTACACTGTCTCTCTTAGTGCATATGACAGTGTGTAGTACACTGTGTGTCTCTCTTAGTGTATATGACAGTGTGTAGCACACTGTGTGTCTCTCTTAGTACATATGACAATGTGTAGTACACTGTGTGTCTCTCTTAGTGTATATGACAGTGTGTAGTACACTGTGTGTCTCTGTGTATATGGCAGTGTGTAGTACACTGTGTGTCTCTCTGTGTATATGACAGTGTGTAGGACACTGTGTGTCTCTCTGTGTATATGACAGTGTGTAGTACACTGTGTGTCTCAGTGTATATGGCAGTGTGTAGTACACTGTGTGTCTCAGTGTATATGGCAATGTGTAGTACACTGTGTCTCTCTCTCAGTGTATATGGCAGTGTGTAGTACACTGTGTGTCTCTCTTAGTGTATATGACAGTGTGTAGTACACTGTGTGTCTCTCTCAGTGTATATGACAGTGTGTAGTACACTGTGTGTCTTTCTCAGTGTATTTAGCAGTGTGTAGTACACTGTGTCTCTCAGTGTAAATGAGTGTGTACACTGTATGTTTCTTTAAGTATAGTGTTTCTCTCAGTACATTGTTTCTCTCAGTACACTGTTTCTCTCAGTACACCGTTTCTCTCAGTACACTGTTTCTCTCAGTACATTGTTTCTCTTAGTACATTTTCTCTCAGTACACTGTTTCTCTCAGTACACTGTTTCTCTCAGTACACTATTTCTCTCAGTACATTGTTTCTCTCAGTACACTGTTTCTCTCAGTACACCGTTTCTCTCAGTACACCGTTTCTCTCAGTACACTGTTTCTCTCAGTACACTGTTTCTCTCAGTACACTGTTTCTCTCAGTACACTGTTTCTCTCAGTACATTGTTTCTCTTAGTACACTGTTTCTCTCTGTACACTGTTTCTCTCAGTACACTGTTTCTCTTAGTACACTGTTTCTCTCAGTCTACTTTCTCTCAGTACAGTGTTTCTCTCAGTACACTGTTTCTCTCAGTACATTGTTTCTCTCAGTACATTGTTTCTCTCAGTACACTGTTTCTCTCAGTACACTGTCTCTCTCGGTACACTGTTTCTCTCAGTCTGCTTTCTCTCAGTACACTGTTTTTCTCAGTACACTGTTTCTCGCAGTACACTGTTTCTCTCAGTACACTGTTTCTCTCAGTACACTGTTTCTCTCAGTACACTGTTTCTCTCAGTACACTGTTTCTCTCATTTCACTGATTCTTTCAGTACATTGTTTCTCTCAGTACACTGTTTCTCTCAGTACATTGTTTCTCTCAGTACATTGTTTCTCTCAGTACATTGTTTCTCTCAGTACATTGTTTCTCTCAGTACACTGTTTCTCTCTGTACACTGTTTCTCTCAGTACACTGTTTCTCTCAGTCTACTTTCTCTCAGTACACTGTTTCTCTCGGTACACTGTTTCTCTCAGTACAGTGTTTCTCTCAGTACGCTGTTTCTCTCTGTACACTGTTTCTCTCAGTACACTGTTTCTCTTAGTACACTGTTTCTCTTAGTACACTTTCTCTCAGTACACTGTTTCTCTCAGTACACTGTTTCTCTCAGTACACTGTTTCTCTCAGTACACTGTTTCTCTCAGTACACTGTTTCTCTCAGTACACTGTTTCTCTTAGTACACTTCCTCTCAGTACACTGTTTCTCTCAGTACACTGTTTCTCTCAGTACACTGTTTCTCTCAGTACACTGTTTCTCTCAGTACACTGTTTCTCTCAGTACACTGTTTCTCTCAGTACACTGTTTCTCTCAGTACACTGTTTCTCTCAGTACACTGTTTCTCTCAGTACACTGTTTCTCTCAGTACACTGTTTCTCTCAGTACACTGTTTCTCTCAGTACACTGTTTCTCTTAGTACACTTCCTCTCAGTACACTGTTTCTCTCAGTACACTGTTTCTCTCAGTACACTGTTTCTCTCAGTACACTGTTTCTCTCAGTACACTGTTTCTCTCAGTACACTGTTTCTCTCAGTACACTGTTTCTTTCAGTACACTGTTTCTCTTAGTACACTTCCTCTCAGTACACTGTTTCTCTCAGTACACTGTTTCTCTCAGTACACTGTTTCTCTCAGTACACTGTTTCTCTCAGTACACTGTTTCTCTCAGTACACTGTTTCTCTCAGTACACTGTTTCTCTCAGTACATTGTCTTAGTTCGCTTTCTCTCAGTACAGTTTCTCTCAGTACACTGTTTCTCTCAGTACACTGTTTCTCTCAGTACACTGTTTCTCTCAGTACACTGTTTCTTTCAGTACACTGTTTCTCTTAGTACACTTTCTCTCAGTACACTGTTTCTCTCAGTACACTGTTTCTCTCAGTACACTGTTTCTCTCAGTACACTGTTTCTCTCAGTACACTGTTTCTCTCAGTACACTGTTTCTCTCAGTACATTGTCTTAGTTCACTTTCTCTCAGTACAGTTTCTCTCAGTACAGTTTCTCTCAGTACTCTGTTTCTCTCAGTACACTGTTTCTCTCAGTACACTGTTTCTTTCAGTACACTGTTTCTCTTAGTACACTTTCTCTCAGTACACTGTTTCTCTCAGTACACTGTTTCTCTCAGTACACTGTTTCTCTCAGTACACTGTTTCTCTCAGTACATTGTCTTAGTTCACTTTCTCTCAGTACAGTTTCTCTCAGTACACTGTTTCTCTCAGTACACTGTTTCTTTCAGTACACTGTTTCTCTTAGTACACTTTCTCTCAGTACACTGTTTCTCTCAGTACACTGTTTCTCTCAGTACACTGTTTCTCTCAGTACACTGTTTCTCTCAGTACACTGTTTCTCTCAGTATAAATGCACTGAGAGTTATTTCTTATAAACAATTTGACCTAAACTTAGAGTTAAGTTGGGTTAGGTTGGATTAGGCTGTGTTAAGTTGGGTTAGGTTGGATTAGGCTGTGTTAAGTTGGGTTAGGTTGGATTAGGCTGGGTTAGTTGGGTTAGGTTGGATTAGGCTGTGTTAAGTTGGGTTAGGTTGGATTAGGCTGTGTTAAGTTGGGTTAGGTTGGATTAGGCTGTGTTAAGTTGGGTTAGGTTGGATTAGGCTGTGTTAAGTTGGGTTAGGTTGGATTAGGCTGGGTTAAGTAGGGTTAGGTTGGATTAGTCTGGGTTAAGTTGGGTTAGGTTGGATTAGTCTGGGTTAAGTTGGGTTAGGTTGGATTAGGCTGGGTTAAGTTGGGTTAGGTTGGATTAGGCTGGGTTAAGTTGGGTTAGGTTGGATTAGGCTGGGTTAAGTTGGGTTAGGTTGGATTAGGCTGTGTTAAGTTGGGT